>NC_033796.1:11118103-11161120 GCF_001876935.1 Asparagus officinalis
TAATTATATATAAGTATATTGCATATAGTATGTATATATATATATATATATATATATATATATATATATATATATATATATATATAGAGAGAGAGAGAGAGAGAGAGAGAGAGAGAGAAATATGGGTATGCTTGGTACCAAGCATAAATTTTGTGCTTGGTAGTGAGGTGACTCAATCCCCTTCACTCATTCAAATAGGAGACCACATTCACATGAATTGAGGAATGTATAGGGATATGCAACCATTTGAATGAGTGGAGGGAATTATGACACCTCACTACCAGGGTCGGCCTTAACCTAGGGCCACCAGGGCTACAGCCCGGGGCCCATAGCTGAGGGGGGCACTAGGGCCTAGGGTGACTGGGTGAGCAAGTTTTCACTAGGGCCTTACAACTCATGATAGCACTAGGGCCTAGGTCGGCTCTGTCTTCTGATTTTGATATGCATAGCATCTATCTAGTATGACAAAGATGACGTGTAATAGCACTTTGCTACAGTTTTTGTCTACTTTTAACATGGAGGATTTTTTCAAGATTTGTGAAAACAACGGGACAGGAGCCTCTCAAGAACAATAAGGCCAGCAGCTCTGCTCTCACGGTGAGAGTCTCACCGCCTCCGCCAGTTCTCACAGGAGCTCAAGGCCGAGGCCTCTCAAGAATTGTTTGTTGAAAAGACTTTCTTTGAAGGTATTTTTTTAAGATAACATATAGAATTTAGATTAGATGTATAAATTTTGTAAATTGTAATACATATCGTTTTAACTTTTTCTTATTTATTATTTGATTCAACAGAAACATTGGCTGGGATTCTTGATCTTTATAATTGGAAGTTTCAAGTGGAAGAACTTATGCTCAAAATCCAGGTTTTATTGTTCTTTGTTCTTTGTTCTTTGTTAAGTGTTTATTATAAAAATTAAAAAATATTTCCTAAGAAACAACTTTCCGGAAATCTCAAGAGACAAAAAAAGAAAAAATGATGAAATTGCTCAAAGTTTAAGAGGATCTTTGAATAAATATTTTGTTAAACAAACCAATGCTTCACTTGAAAATTTAGATGAAGATGATTTACCAAATGAATATGAACACCCAATTCAAATGGAAGAATTAGTAGAAAATGAGAATGATGTGAATGAAGAAATTGGTGATCTAGATGAAAATAAAAATAGTGATGGACCTTTCCTTGATGAAAATGAAAATATTGATGAACCTTGCCATGAAAATGAAAATAGTGATGAACCTTTCCTTGATGAAAATGAAAATATTGATGAAGCTTGCCATGAAAATGAATGTCCCGAAACAAGATTTGATTTGAACATTTATGATCCACGAGTTTGGGATAATCTTGATGCAAAAATGAGAGATTTACTTGTAGAAAAAGGTCCCCTAAGAGAAACTAATCTCAAATTCCCCATGGACGAACACAATAGACATTTTTCTTCAAATTATTATCTTCGTACGTTACCAAATGGGGAAACTAAGGATCGAAAATGGCTAGTGTACTCAAAGGAGTTGGATAAAGTGTTTTGTTTCTGTTGTAAGTTGTTTAAAACAATGAATTCTAGAAGTCAGTTAACTAGTGAAGGAATTAGAGATTGAAACCATCTTGGTGAGAAGCTTAAACAACATGAAAGCAGTATTTGACACCTCACTAACTTGAGGTCTTGTGTTGAATTGCAAATCAGATTGAAAACAAATCAAACAATTGATACAGAATTACAAGAGCTAATCAAGAAAGATAAACTACACTGAAAAAATGTTATTGTCAGAATCATTGTTGTTGTGAAATGTCTTGCTATACATAATTTGGCTTTTCGTGGAACAAATGAAAAAATTTATGAAGATGGTAATGGTAACTTTTTAGGCCTGCTTGAAATGATTGCAGAGTTTGATCTAGTAATGCAACACCATTTTCGACTCATTCAAGATAAGAAGATTCATTATCATTATCTTAGCCATAAAATTCAAAATGAGTTTATAGCTATTTTAGCATTAAATGTTAAACATGCAATCATTGAAAAAATAAAAATAGCTAAATATTTTTCTGTCATTCTTGATTGTACTCCTGATGCAAGTCACAAAGAACAAATGACTTTAATATTGAGGTGTGTAGATGTTTCAAGTACTCCAATAAATATAGAAGAGTACTTTTTAGAGTTTCTGAATGTGGAAGATACATCTGGATTAGGACTTTTTAATGAATTGCAAAATGTAATTGAGTCCCTTACACTTAATATTGATGATGTGAGGGGACAAGGTTATGATAATGGCTCTAATATGAAAGGAAAAAATCTAGGTGTACAAAAAAGATTACTTGATATAAATCCTAGAGCATTTTACATGCCATGTGGTTCTCATTGTCTCAACTTAATAGTTTGTAATATGGCCAACTCATGTGTTAAAGCAAAATCTTTTTTTGGAGCATGTCAATGCATATATACGGTATTCTCTAATTCAACAAAGCGATGGAATGTGTTACTTGATTACATAGATGGTTTGACTTTGAAATCATTGTCAACTACACGTTGGGAAAGTCACATTAAAAGTGTCAAAGCAATAAAATCTCAAGCTTCCCAAATTAGGGAAGCTTTATTTAAATTAACAAAAATTAGTGAAGATGCCAAATTGAGTAGGGATGCTCAAAGTTTAGCATCAGGAGAGCTTTCAAGTTTTGAATTTATATTAAGTTTGGTTATTTGGCATGACATTTTGCATAAGATTAACTTAGTTAGTAAAAAATTACAATCTGAAGACATGCGTCTTGATGCTGCTGTAAGACAATTAGAAGGACTTGTGTTATTTTTTAAAAACTATAGAATAAATGGGTTTGCTTCTGCCATGATTGATGCTAAAAAAATTTCCCTTGATATGGGAATTGAGCCTATATTTCCAAAAAAACGTCAAATTTGTAAAAAAAGACATTTTGATGAGGTTTCCAATAGTGATAGGGAACAACAATCAGCTGAAGAATCATTTAGAACTGATTATTTTCTTGTTATAGTGGATATTGCTCTTGGTGAATTGAAGAGTAGGTTTGAACAATTGCATTGTTTTGAATCTATTTTTGGGTTCTTATTTGATGCTGCAAAATTGACTTCGTTTGATGATAATGAATTAAAAAGTTTCTATGTGAATCTTGAAAATGCTTTAAAACATGGTGATGTTTCCGATGTTGATGCAAGAGACTTATTTTCAGAGTTACAGGTGTTGCAAGTGATGTTACCAAAAGAAGCATATGAAACAGATAAACCATGGACATCCATTAAAATTCTTGAGTTTGTAAAGAGTGTGGATATGTTTCCTAATGTAATGATTGCTTATAGGATATTATTGACTATACCTGTGACTGTGGCATCTGCTGAAAGAAGCTTTTCTAAATTAAAATTATTGAAATCTTACTTGCGGACCACCATGACTCAAGATAGGCTAAATGGATTAGCGATATTATGCATTGAAAATGATATGTTAGAGAACATTAAATATGATAGTATAATTGATGATTTTGCATCTAAAAGTGCAACAAGAAGACATTTTAAATAATTTTTGTAGTTGAGATTTCATTGATATTTTTATTTTGTAGGTACATGTGATGATTATTTGCTTCGATTAATTGCGGAGGATGAAAAGAAGATTGATCAAATCAAGAAATGCTTATGGAGATTTGGGAGGAAGCATGTAGACTCAAATATGTAGTTTTCGTTTTTTAATGCAATGTTTACAATCCGGGGTACTCTTTTTTCTTCGTTTGGGGTTTTGTCCCATTGGGTTTTCCCCAACCAAGGTTTTAATGAGGCCCCAATGTGTTTTCCCTTGTCTTGTGTAAAATCTTATAATTTTAATAAAATTAATTAATTGATAATTTATTTATTTATTTGTTTAATTTGTATAAAGGGGCACACTTGAGAAAATTTGCCCTGGGCCTTAGAAAACCCAGGACCGGCTCTGCTCACTACCAAGTAGGGCTGAGCATGGTTCGGTTCAAACCGAAAAAACCGACCGAACCGACCCGAACCGACCCGAAAAAGGCGGTTTTAAGAATAAGGCGGTTCGGGTCGGGTTGCATGGTTCGGTTCAAACCGAAAAAACCGACCGAACCGATCCGAACCGACCCGAAAAAAGCGGTTTTATGAATAAGGCGGTTCGGGTCGGGTTGACAACTTTTCAAACCGACCCGACCCGAACCGACCGAATATATTCCCAAAACTTTCAAACCCGTTCGCGTTTACCCGACCCGTCCCAATTCCCAAACCCTCAAGTCTCTCAACCCTAGCTCTTCGTTTCCTCTCTCATTCCCAAATCCCCCAGCCGCCGCTACTCATCCCAAATCCCTCAGCCTCAATCCCTCTCTCTCGCACTCTCTCACTCTCCTCAGGGCCACGAGTCCACTCTCCTCAATCCCAGCCGCCGCCTCTCTCACTCTCTCTCACTCTCCTCAGCCACGGTCCGCCCGCCTCTCTCACTCTCCTCAGCCACAGTCTTCAATACTTCATGGATCTAACTCCGCCTCAGGATCAGGCTCCAGATGTACCTCCGGCTTTGGGGGGGACACCCACACCAGTCACCGTCGCCGAGGCCAAGGTATAACTCTCAGTGATCTCTTTTTTTCTTTTGCTCAGGATCTAATCTATTATTCCGCAGTCTTTTAGTTTTTCTTGTGGATCTCGAAACCATGATGCTGGTAGTGGTAATGGATCTAATCTATTTTTCGTTTTTATCCTGATGCTGTAGTGATAATGGATCTCAAAATCATGAATCAAACTCTTTTAATCAGAACAAAGATCCCAATTCGAACGATTCATCTATGGATTTGATTATTTTCGTTTTTGTTGTGGATTTTTTTTTTTTTTTTTGATTGAAACTTGCTAATCATAATTGCCTCAAAAGTCTACAATGTGGTTTCCCCTTTGGAAGTCAGCAACAACAAGAAGATGATATAGGGAATGTATGCTATGAAGTGCTTGATGAAAGTTTTATTCTTTCCTCAGTGTTGAAGTTGTTGAATATGGTTTGTTGCGTTCGTTTGCTCCTGCCTAATTCACTGTACAAAGCTGTCATTAGCATTACTTTTGTTGAACTATTTGCTCAGTTGAAACTTGGTGTAGTTTGCTTTCAGTTAATTCTTAATTCACTGTACAAAGTAGTTAATTCTTAATTCACTGCCTAATTCTTAACATGTGGTGTAGTTTGCTTTCAGTTTTGATCTGTGTTTTTGTTGTTGTGTTGTGTGCATATCTCACTTTAGTTTACAATAGTTTGCTTTAGTTTTTTCTCAAAAAAATAGTTTGCTTTAGTTCAGCCATGATTTGGTTCACTTTAGTTTGCTTTCAGTGCATATCTCAATTTGGTTCAGTCATGCAAACCTATCATGCTCTGTTGTCAATGTTGTGTGCATGTTGTCAGTGTTGTGTGCATATCTCACTTTGGTTCAGCCATGATTTGGTTCAATTTGGTTCAACCATGATTATAATGCTTACATACATGTTTACAATAGTTTGATTTATGCATATTAGTGTGCTTGACTGCAGGATCTGAAGTTCTTATGGATTTGGTGCCATATATGGATATGAAGTTCTTACTTTACTTATTAATCTTCTATTAATCTTTGTATTTTATATTTCGTACATGGGGATGATAATTCTTTCGATTCAATAGCTCAAGCTTAAGTGAATCGTCAAAACTTGTTTGGAAAGTTTGAAGATCATTATGCTTAATTATAAATTGAAAATAACAGTTAGCTAGCTAGTGTAAATTATTATTTGTTTTATTATTGGTGTTGTATTGTCTATACCATATGTAGCATTTTTTTAGCAGTTTATGTGAAATATATCATGAATTGAACTGCATCGTTTTACGAACTGTATATGTCATTAGGAAGTCATAGTGAAGCATATGGTAATATTATGGAGACACACTTGAATTCATAAACTGCACTTTGGCCGTGAATCTGTGATATATGTTGGCACATTTTGGCAATTTATATAACATTAAAATCAAATATGTTGAATTAGAAAGCTCCATGTTTGTAACTGACTACATTTTGTCAATTTATATTAACTTTAAGAACAACATTGTGATTTATATTTTGTACTTGACTGCAGGATCTCGGCTCATGGTGCTTCATCGGCACGGTTGCAGACATGTTGTACCTCGTTCTGTGATTTACACTTTGGCCGTGATTTACATTTTGTACCTCGTTCTGTGATTGTTCTCTTCTATTTACAGTTTTCATGTTAGTATGAGTATGTAAACTTTAACTCTACATTCCTGTTGTTGATGTACTGATGTCTTCTCTGTGATTCCTGTTGACTGTATTTTTGATACCTCAGTTGTATGTTGCCTCAAGTTAGAAGTGCTGTAAATCACATTTTGTACCGAAGTGTATTCCTGTGATTCCTGTTGACAATGTATTTTTTGATACCTCAGTTGTATGTTCCCACTTGCTTCTATATTCAATTGATGCTTATTTCATTTGCTGCTCTGTTTATTTGCTTGGATGCTTGGATATAAACTTTTGGGACAAGCAATATTTATGCCTTTGAATGTTATACTTGATGTAGGTTAGAACCGAACAAACCGAACCGAACCGCACCGAACCGATTTGCAACGGTTCGGTTCGGTTTTGAATTATATATAAGTAAAGTATATGACTATACTTAAATAAGCATAACATAAATATGTAACAAATACATACTACATAATACGTATTTATAAGTAAGCAATATCTACTTATGTGATTCTCTCTCTCTCAAGTTATAAGTATATACAATATACTCCCATATAATATATGTATATATAATATTTAGCTATATACTAATACATAGTTATATAAGTATAATAAGATTAATCTAAATTTTTAGCAATTTTTGCAAAAAAATCAAATAAAAAATATTAAAAAATCTGGGCCGGCTTGGTTTGGCCCGAACCCGGGCCCGGCCCGGGCACCCCGGATCTACGTCCAGGCTAGGCATTTTTCCTAGCCCAGACCCGGAAATCTGGGCCCGTTCGGACATGCCTAGGTTCATCTTAAGATATTCGAAACTATTAAATAAAATCATATTTCGAAAGAAGAAGCTAAAATGTTCCTTTAAGTAATTGTGCTTGAACACACAATAATATAAATAAAAGTCAATAAGGTGATTTATACCTTTTCCAAACATAAACTGAATTGAAAAAGAGCAGGTTACCAATAAAAAACCAGCTAGCTCCATTATTTCAAGTAAGTAAATGGTCTACTTCTAGTCAAAGAAAAAAAAAGCAGCAAAGAGAAGAGAAATCAGTTATGGCACTTCTGCAGTACAATAAAATACAATACAATTTATTGTGGAGCTAACCTTAGAAACGTAAAGCAAAGGGTTCGATTAATAATAGGAGTAACACAGTTGTGAAAAACAAATGCCAAGTAAAGAGATATAGGAAGTAAGGAAGAAAGAACAAGTGTCGTGCTAAACAATATTTAGCATTATTCTTAGTAGTAATAGCACTGAAAATCATATTATATTTCTTTTAAATCACTCAACACTTTACAAAAAATAAAAATAAAAATTAATAAGCTCAAAGAAAAGGCATACTACCACGTTGAGCTATATCAGTGATTAAACACCTTAAGGATCATAACTGGCAAAAGTCGACGTTTCAAATGTATAGCTTTGACATTATCAGTATGAAAATGAAGTGATAAAGAAGAGTACCTGAACTCTTAAACTAAAAATCAATTATACAGTTGAAGGTAGAAATTTGATCACAATGATTTAGGCAATGGGTCACTAATCACTTTATAATCAAGCAATGCTATTACACCTCTCTGAACCTACAGAGTACACATCCCTGTGAACATTATAAGAGAAAATGTAGTACTTCAATCTAGAAAATGGTAAAATAGCATAAAATCTGTGACTAACTACTTCTCAAGTCTCAGAGGGATGATATTCGTAAGCGAAAAACATTATTGTAAATAAAATGCACATAAAGTATCAGGATACCATCAATTGCATAGCGGGATAATCTGGATGCTCCCATTCTTTTGAACAAGGGATCCTTCACGTGTAAAAGCGAGATCGATTGTTGCAGCAGATTATCACCTGGTAGTAAGATAATGCATAAATGATACCGATAGGACCTTTAAATAATTTTGAGTTATTTTACTGTGCTTGAGGCTCCAAAAGATGGTGTGCAAATAGTATTCAATTTAATGAATAACATACCCATGTAAGGAAAGAACTGGTAGCCAACAACTCCAAAAGTTCCCACGAAAATAAGTTTCAATAACCATCCAGCTTTCTTCTCAACATCTTCCTCAAGTGCTTCTGTAGAATATACAAATTGAAGTGAATTCTATATAAAAAAAATCAACATTGCCTTAATCACTATTAAACTAGGTAAATTTGTTTTCTCCTCTAATTTTGAATAAGATCCTCCTAAATAAAATGACTACAATCATCTCCTCCTCCCGTCAAGAACCAGGCGCGGGTTTACAAGTCCTAGAGTCATGACAAACCTTCAAAAACCTCTATTGAAAAATTTGATTGATGAATATATATGTAGTGACTACATATGAACGTAATAAAAGACGATATTGACCCCCATATTTGACGTAAAAAGTTCTACTTCAACATCAGATTCTAACCTTTAAGAAAAAGTAAAAGTCGTTGAAACAAAATGCAAAGTTATCACTTGCCAAATGCAATGGCAGATCTATGATGGGGGCAGTGGGGGGAATTGCCCCCACAGACCCCTAACAATTAAAATGGAAACTAAGCAATCTGACCCCTCATATTTGACCCATTGTCCCCAAGCCCCCAAGGTTGTTCAAAATAAACACCCAAATGAGCCAAACTCGATCTGCTTACCGAAAATCCTTCATAAAAATCTAAATCCAATTAATTCCCCAATTCTGAAATCCCTCCGCTCTGCCTCAGGTAAAATACTACGAACTGTTCTCAAAGTGTTAAATCCTAATAGTGTATATTCTTTGGTGTATCTTTTTGTGGAGCTATCTTTGATCTTACCAGTTGCTACTGCACTGTGGAAAGAATTTTTTCTGCAATGAACACAGTGAAGAATCGAATAGTTCCATGCGGAACTACATGGGAGATGACTGGATGAATTGTTTGGTCACTTATATTGAAAGAGTTGATAGCATAGACAATGAGAAAATCATACAACATTATCAAAATATACGAAAAGACGGCGGTAACAATTGTACAAAATGGCACTAAGGTTTTTCTATTGACTACATTTTGCTACTACATACATATGCTTATTTCGTTTTAGTGTCATTGATACTTACATAAAAAATATCACGTGGTATTTATATTTGTACATTTGTAGTCTTGCCCCCATTGATCAGCGCTTCTGGATCCGCCCCTGGCCGAATGTATTACTTCAACAGACTTACAAAGAACATTAGCAACTGAACATGGTTTCCCTAAAAGATTGCAATTCTGAACCCTCGTGTTTTACAAAAGTGTAGGTCTAAATTTAAATTAAAAAAAAATAGTTCCTACCTTTTCTCGTTTCATCTGATTGAATAATGAAATTTAGAAGTCCGTACAGAGTTTGCATGAAACCGCAGCACAAGGATCTAAGTAAAATACCAATTGAATCAAAATTCACACAGTCAATCACAAAGTTTGAATGTTTACCTCTTTCACCGAATGAAGAGAAGCGGCGCAAGAGAGAATTTCTAGCATCACTTCTTCCAATCAACAGCTAACAATAAATCAAAAGAAATTCAAAAAATTTTATCAGTTAAGTTTGTAAATTGTCAAATAAACCCTAGCTCCTCGATCTTCGCTGGTATATTTAATAAAGGTAAGCTTACAGATTTCGAGGATTGGGAGAGAGAATTTCTCAGCGAAAAAGAGGAAAATCTTGTAAGGGGGAGCCGCTGCATACTTTCGAAAATGTACAGCAATGCTGCTGCTCGACTCCTAGCTCTTCTTCGGTCTTCAAAACTCTGCTCATTTGTTTGGTGTGGGCTTGGGCGGAGCTGCTTAAGGCCCTAAATGGGCCCGAGAATTCATTTGCAGGCTCGTATGGCCTTCCTACTCAGTATGCTTCCCGTTGTTTTGGGCTTATTACTAATTGGGCCTCACCATGCATGTTTCGCTACATTAATGGCCTGTTTGGATGGAGGGTAGAGAGGGGGAAGGGAAGGGAAATTTCATTTTAACCTTGTTTGGGAGTTTTATTTTGGAGGATAGAGGAGGGGAATGGAGGGAAAATTTGGCCCAAATTCTTACACCCCAAATTGGGGTGTAATGGAGGGGAAGGGAAGGAAGGGGAAAAATTCTCCTTCCTTCCCCTTCATTCCCTTCCCTAAGTAAACTCCCAAACACACCATAAAGGAAAATGTCTCCTAATATATACCTAGCAATCTTTCCGTATTCGTAAATTTATCCCTCAGTATCGGTAATATGCAAAATTACCCTTCAAAGCTCGCATATTGAATCTTTTTACCCCTCAACTTAACAATTTCGGTTTCTAATCAGCGAATGTCGAAGTTTCCAATAGGTTTGCAACATTTTCCCATCTAAAAACTAAAATCATCAAATAGGAGGGGTTCAGCGGAAGGGAATTGAGGGGTAATCTTGCAAATATCAAGATTCGGGGATAAAATTTGCAAATATGAAAGATTCGAGGAGTGTACGTGCAAGTCCCCCCTAAAATTAGTAATTTATTTCAAGTTGTCATATATTACAAATGGTTTTAACTTGAATCGCAATTGTCTGGAATATATCCAAACTAAAACAATTCTTAATTCTACCGCCACAGATATATTAATAGCTAATTTATCCTCCAATTTGTTTCCCCCTAAATTTTACTCCAAAACTAACCGTAAGAGAATCAAGTTGAAATACTCTATCATGTTTTACTTAAGCGATTTATATATGTTATAGGTACATAAATGATAAATGTCAACGTATTGAAAGATGATTAAAAAAACTTGGCGAAATGCATCCCCCATCATCCACTGGGAGGAATAAAAACAGAAAACAGAAAAAAAAGGGGAGGAAAAAATTTGCTGAAAGTGTTTCGCGATTCAGTAAGGATGAGTACGTGTTTCATCGGTTGGGTTTTGCGATTCAGAAATGATTAACGGCACATCTTGTTGTCTGCTTGTCATCATCACATGTGTAACATTTTCGTTTAGGGCCTGTTTATTTGCATGAAAGTAATTGTGAAGTAGCTGAAGTAAAAGAAGTAGAGGCTACTTCTGTTACTTCCAAGCAAAAAAGTGTGTTTGGTTATCTGAAAAACTTATTTCCAATACTTTTCTAAATGCTTATGTGGCGCCTACGTGTTATTCTTACTTCCAAAATATTTTTCCAATCCTCAATACTCAGAAGTAGCTCGGAAGTAGTTGAAATACATATTAATTATGGCATAAATAATTTTTTTATTAATATTTCCTTTATTAGTTACTTCTAACAACTTTTCATTGATAAAATTACTTCCTAATAATATTTCCAAATGTTATCCAAACAAAAAAAGTAAATGAAGAGGAAGAAGTTCTACTTCCATTACTTCTAAAAATATATGAAACAAACAACAAAAATATTATTTTCACTACTTCCTACTTCATAGCTTTGAAAATTACTTCTATAACCTACTTCTTACTTCTAACACTTCCATTATCCAAACAGGCCCTAAAATAAAGATAAAAAGTTGCTGAAAGGGGAGGAAAAAAAAAAGATTCGAACCTAAAACATGTCCGCGTATTTTGGGCCTAACTATTATTACGTCTGGAGTCGGCCTGCTAATCTGCTATCCACAATAGCCAACCAGCCGCGTTTTTCGAGATAACCCCTTTAAGTTCAGAAAACAGCCTAACGGCGTCAGTTCAGGATGTTTTCTGACAAAACTTAAAGGGGAACTTTGAGATATTTTGAAAAGTAAAGGGGGTTATCTGATAACATTCCAAACAAAATGGGGGGCGGTTTTGTAAAACCTCACCTAAAGAAATAATCGCCGGTCAAAGTTGGCAGCCAACGCGTGAATACTTTTTAATAACCCCGAGTCCAAAGGTCATTCCTTTGAAGTCCCCCAGCTCCAAGAACCATCGTCAATGTCCTCTTCCTCCTCTTAAATTCCCCCAACTTCTCCTCTCAATTGCGAACCCTAATCTCCCAATCTCAAGTATTTCGATGGCCTCCGTAGCTGTTGCTCATCGACATCACTACCACAGCAAAAGGAGGATCAATTGCAGAGCACCTCACTCTTTGCCCCCAAAATCCCCCGCTAAAAGCAGCCCAACACCTAAAAATCCCACCTTTACCGACGAACTCTCTTTCTCCGAGCTCTGGGCTGGCCCTGCGTACTCGAGCTCGCCTCCTCCGAGCTCGCTCCCCATCCCCAAGTTCTCCCTCCCCCAAAAGAGCGGCGCTGTGGAGTCTCGAGCCGTCGACCCATCTTCTGCTGATTTCTTTGCTAATACCGCTTCTGCTACTGAGAATTTGAGGAGAATTCTCAATCTCTAGGGTTTCCCTGTGATTATGCTGTGTATTTAGGGGCTTTTGAAAGTAACTTAGGGCTTCTGTTGTATTTGGTGTCTAGACCTCTATCCCATAGTTTATAGCTCATCGTGAATTATCTATACCTGTAATTTTCCATTTCCCACTTTTCCTGGTTTTTTTTAGGGAAAAGGTTGGGAAAGGGGAATTTAGGTTTACCTAATTCTTCTTGTAGATTTCATAAAATTGTTTCAAATTGTCTCAATAAGGTATAATAGTTTTTTTTTTTTTTTAAATTAGTATAACCCAGCCTCAAATCGAACCCTAGGCCACGGGAGCCATATTAGAGCCTCAAATTCTATAGACTGAATACATTTATGAATGCTTTTAGAGATGCCGAATGAAATTCCTCAGTACTGGTTATGGAGGAGTAAAAAATGGGTCTTCTGAAGATCTTCTTCAATCCTTGGAGGGCTCCTGATGTGTAAGCACTTAGTGTTTCTTTTCAATAACATTTGTTGCTATTTGTAATAAAAGTGTGTTCAGTGATTATGTTCAAAATGCGTAGCGTGTTTGTGTGTGTAGTTCATCCTCGGCAGAGCATGTTCCGATGTACCTTGCTTAATATATTAGAAGTGAAGTTTAAGTCTGTATTTCAATACTTTTATCTCTGCACCCTACTAACATACACATATTGACATTCAGACTCTGAACAGACCAAGTCGAAAAAAGTTCTGAGAGCATCTTCGACAGTCTTTCTATCTCATGTCCTAAACTAGGAGTAGCAGTGGGAAAAGTTGCTCCAACAGGCTTCCTGTGTTGGAGTCTAAATATAGGGAATATGATTTGGTATTCTAAAGTTACTAAGTTAGGATAACAAAGTGACTTCCTATATTTAGTCTTAACATAGGGAGCATTGTTGGAGTAATTTTTTCCCCCTTCTACTCCCTGTATTTAGTCTAGGATATGAGATAAGGAGCATTGTTGGAGCACCTATTCATTATTTGGCTCCCTATTTCTTAGGATGAGAGATTTGCTCCTCAAATATAGGGAAAACCTAAGATCACTTTTGGAGATGCTCTGAAATACTGGCTCATGTCCTTATGTGCGCTGCCTTGTGGTGGGCTAGAGGTGTTTTTCTATAATGCATACACCCTTCTCTTGGATTACAGGACTACGCAGTGCGCGAAAGTCCGCGACATCAATTGTAGTTCCAAGTAGGAAAACGTTTAACGCGGTCGACAGTTTGTAACTCGAGTTGCGAATTACATTGCAGGAATTGGTTTTCCCTTTGAAGATTCTGCTAGTTTCGTGGAGGTCTCTCCCCTTTAACCGAGCTAACTTGAGAAGGAAAAAGTTCTTTTGAGCTCCGAGCGGTTGTCTTAAGGAGTAAGTCTATACAAACAGAGCACACAATTGATTCGGATAAGCACGAGATTGAAGAGGAACTACAGTGACTTGTGGCACAAGAGGTGGGATTGTTGCACAGGTGGGATGATATCGAACTGATCTAAATAATTTAGCGAAATCTTCTGTATATGTGCTGTGATATGCCTGGATTAGAGGACAAATTAGCGTTGGGTGGTCTTCAATCCGAAGGGGATTGATCACGTGATTGGTCCGGTCCGCGTTTTATTAGAACTAGGGGATGTTTGGTTGAGTGGTTTTATAGAAAACTTTATAGAAAATGAGTGATAGTGTCAGTTTTGTAAATAAAATTTTGCTGGAGATTTTTATAAACTGTGTTTGGTTTTAAAAAATTTACAGAAAAATTTCTATAAATTATAGAAAAATACCCCATTTTATAGAAATTAATTTCCGTTCAAAATGGACGAAATCATCTAGAAATCTGACACATATATTAAAAAATAATTAAATACATAAGCGCTTCCCATGTGATTTCCTGTGGGCATTATTAGTAAGCTATCTTTTATAAGGGCCTGTTCGTTTGCCTTAAAAAAATGGGAAATCAAAGAAATAGAAAACTATTTCTAAGAAAAATGGGTTTTTGAATTGTTTGGTTGGCTAAAAAAAAGGAAATCAAAGAAATGGAGATGAGATGAGATGAGTTGTCACATTATTATTGGATGATGTGAGTGATTTTTTAAGAAAACTAGTTTTGATGTTGTTCGGTTGGCGAAAAAAATAAGGAAATGAATTATAAAAAACCTATTTCCTGTAGTTTTGTTGTTTTCTTTTGTTTGGTTCATTCTTAAAAATAAGAAATGAAATGAGATGAGATGAGTTGTCATTGTATTATTGGGTGATGTGAAGAAAGATTAAGAAAAATGTTTTCACAACTTTTTGGAATGAAAACAAAGAAATGAAATGTTAATGAGATGAGGTGAATTGTTATAATATTTTATTCGATGATGTGAGTGATTTGAAATGATGAAAAGAGATGAGTTGAGTGATGTTTGGATGAAAATAATATTTTATTAGATGTGATGGATGATTGGTTAGATGAAAATAATATTTTATTAGATGTGGTGGATTAGTGGTTGGATGAAAATAATATTTTATTGGATGTTGTGGGTGAGTTTTAGGGATGAAAATAATATTTTATTGGATGTTGTGGGTGAGTTTTAGGGATGAAAATTGAAGAAATGGATTATTTTGAGATTTCCACCTTTTCCATTTCCATTTCTTGGTTTTTAGGAAATAAACGAACAGGCCCTAAGGTGACATCCAACAAAAAAAACAACATATTTTCTATAAAGTAAAATTTTTTTTCATATTTTGATCCAAACAAAAAAATAACAAACAATAAGAAATATGATACTTTTTGAGTTCTATAAATTTTTCCTATAAATTTTATAGAAATACAATGAAATCAAATTTTGAATGCTTTTCTTTTTCCTCTTTTTTATGGAAATTGAACCAAACAACCCCTTAGAATATATGATTTTGATCCTAAACTGAGAAAGATGGCTCCCTTGGTTTACAAGGACGAAGCAATTCTCTTGGTGGTTATGCAGGGGGAAAAAACTCGACATCCTCTGACAACAAAATTTGTGCGTATGGGTTGGCGTATATGTGGGTAAGAATTTGGAGCCTAGCTGTTATGGTACGTATGTAGGGAGCAAAATTGGTAGCGCGTGCAGTCAATGGAGAATGAGCATCTCCACAGCGCGTCTGTAGTTATTCCAGGACTGATGTTAACTGCTTATTTGCCTCCATCATGTTAAATATCATGTTTACATAGATATGTATTTCTCTTGATTTTGTTCTTCGGTCCATCATTAGAAATGTGAGGTTCGAGCCTGCATTACTCTGATACCATTTTAAACTCCAAACTCCTAAGCGATGAGTTATAAGCGGGTCAGGCTCAAAGTCTGTGTGGTTGGAACCTGCTTTTGAATTAGGTTCGTGTTGGAGTCTTTTTCATCTGGAGTCCTACAAACTTGTCATTTTCATCCACCTACATCAAGAATTCCTTCCATGCGTACTCAGCGGAGGATGAGGCTTCCAAAAAAAGGGTGTCCCTTCCCTGCTCCGGATTATGCTTGCTCTTTATTATTATTATTTTTTTCCCATCAATATTCACTAGAAAATGTTGGAAGGCCATATCAGTAGTAAAGCTAGATAAATTTCGTGCTTTTTTAGGATCCATTGATTTAGCCTTGATGCGTTTTCATAGACTTGGGTGTAATTTTTCCCTATTGTTAGTGCAGTCGCAAATCTCCTTTATTATGAGTGGAGGACATGAGAGCCTATTGCTTAATGGACCGGGCATTATACCATTCATATACCCACCTTTTCGTAAGTTAATGAAATTGCTTAATCTCAAACATTTAATCAATCAAAGTATAGGACGCTAAAAAATATACAGAAACGAAAATGAAATCAACAACAAGCTACATTGCTTATGCATATTAGCTCCATCATCTCCAATCAAACAAACAACAATTCAACAAGTCAGAGCCCTTCAGATCACATAAACAACAATTGGAGGAAAAACCAAATTCAGTCAAGTTAATCACCTTCCTAATAACCTTATTCATCATCATCATCATCATCAAAACCATAGTCTTTTAACTAGTTGAACCTCAAAAGCTCAACCTACTTGAGTGTACTCAAGGACTTCCCAAATTTCTTGACAACTGCCGACCCCGAACCCACCGACACATCGCTGGACCTCCGCCGGAGCATCTGCCTCATTCCCTCCGCCACGTGGACGGCCGGATTCGACCGTGAGTTCTGGCAAAATGACATATGTGCCCCTACAGCATCCTCCACCCCAATAAACCCTTTGCTCCTCTTCCCCCTCACGGCCTCATCCCTCACTGCCTCTGCGCATAACCCACAAAGCCACTTGCCATCAAAGTTAGCCTTCACTGCGCTTATATACTCTTGTGTGCAGTCCTCTCTCAAGCCACAACACTTACACTTCACAGACTCAATCTCCATTGATCAAGATAGATGCTGATTTTGATGAGGTTTGGATTGTGCAAGAGTGGAGAGAGCTGGCAATGAGGATTTATATGGGATTAAGAGGAATCAGCCATAAATTGCTCCTTGTTTCAAGGGTAGGATATTGGACAAGTTTGGTGGGGGCAGAGGGCTCATGGCTGGTCTCCCTTTATATGTATTTTTAAACTAGTTGGGTTTGAAGATTTTGGAAGTTTTATGCTGAAGTGTCAGTTTGTCTCATTTATTTGTTATTTTTATTGTCATGGGTAGTTTGCGCTATGTTGACATTGCAGTTAGCTTTGGCTATACTAATGATTAGAATAGGTTGAATAAAGAAAAGGAGAAAATGCTTGTAGGCTTTGATGCTCTTCGAGCCCAAGGGAAGTGCGTTTTAGTTTATAGCCATGTTGAGAGATCATGATACCATTATCCGAGCAGATTAGATTTGGGTCAATGGTTAAGTAAGGTGCAATATACCTCAAGAGACTGATTGCATTTTAAGAAAAAAATGGATAAAGAAATGGCTTAGATTCTAACACATTTTCTTACAAGAACATTAACCTATTTCATATTTATGAGATAAATTCTAACGCACATATCAATATAACAAACTTTGTTAAGAGACAAATAGGAAGATAAGCAGAATTTTCTAGGCCACAGAAGGGGACATTTTGTTTAAGTTGGAATGGAAAAGTCTTCTTTGATGACCAGGGGACATTTTGTTTAAGTTGGAATGGAAATGTCTTCTCTGATGACCATGACTTATCTTTGTGTAACCAGAATGAATGCAGTCACAATCTGCTCAACTTTTTTAGCGCTATAGCATTAATACTCTTAATTAAAATCACAAGGAAACAGTTGGATCACTTGGACGGAACACATGCTTCCAATGCAGCGTTTATCTTTTTCTTTCCTAATTGTAATCTTCATGAGATCATTAATACTAGCAAGTGGGTGAAAAATATGAATAACCAAAAATTTATAGAGGGAGCGGTATTAGTTTTAGGAACAAGTCACGAGTATGATTAAGGATACGGTTATTTTCAAAAGCAGAATTGAAGAAATCTAAATCCTTTCTTAACAAGGCTTTAATGTTACACTAATCTAAGAATAGATCCTACGAATCCACTGTAATCATGCATGTAGATTACCCACCAGCCTATAATAATGCCTATAGACAATCAAGTTGACCTACTCATTAAGCGGTTGGACTAATGACCTTCATTGTGGGTTGCCGTCTAATTTTCTAATTGAGCAATCATTTGTAAATAAAAAAGAACGGAGTGACCTAGAAAAACTTTGTCAATAACGTTACTGCAACGAACTCCATATATCATGTAAATGCTGAAGTTATCACTAGTATGGAAATTTTAATACCTGAGTGCTTGAATCTTCAGATAGAATTATATGGCAGGTGAAATATCCATCAAGCGTTGAACTGATATTTTCAAATGTCTACTTCTGTACACTATGAAGTATCCATCTTAGCTGCCTCCTGATCCCTGAACTTTCGAGATAGTCAGTAGTCAAATGAACATATGAACATAGGAAAAAGTCATAACTCTTTTGAATCATCAGAAAGAGAAAACCAGAGACATATCCAAACACAAGGGGGCTCACCCTGTCATCTTCTTGTTAGGCTTCAGGCCTGTAAACAAAAAACATGATATCGACCAAGCACATGCAATTCTTCGCTTATGTCAACTGTGATCATCGACACATAACTTGTACTTCCTCTCATTTTGGCTGCTCTCAGCTTCATTGTCTTAATATGGCCATTTCTGCAAAGAGAGAGTGACAAAGCTAAATATAAGATGAGAAAGATTCCAATCAACTTCACTGATTCCTTGCATAATCCAAATGAAACTAAACAAGAAAGGATAATCATGTCAATATACAATATTTTCAGCCCAATATATCACCTACATGAAGTCGTAAATATCGGCTGCTAAGATAGTAATGAAGATATTAGACATGATATAATGTCAGTTACCAGAATTGCATACATCAGTTCCATGGAGTTAAAGGACAATGATAAGAACCTTTTTGTTTTGTTTAAATTTTGCCACATGGAAGGCAAAACCCTAAGATTTCTACTCTTTAGTCACTGCTGACATGAAACATTATGGACTCTCAGCCACCAAAAGGGAATAATTATTATTTTGTCTCATCCTACATTGTTCTTAGGTTTCTCTTTATTTTAATAGGTTGTTAAGCTCATGACTCAGTTGCATTCTGCGTTCTTCTACATTATCAGAGTATCATCTTCAGAACAGTAGTGCATATCTCAATGATTTCTCACATGGTTGTTGTTTGGTTTCTTCCACATCATCATAAATATTGATTAATTTCAATGTCTTCCTCTTAATTATTCAGAGTCACCCACATGCACTCACATGCTTTTGTTCTACCAAATGTGGTGTACCAAACCCATTTCAACTAACTTACTGCTTTCCCACTTCCAATCATTTGCCAGCCTTATTTACATTCAATCATAGTATGCATCACAGTATAATGCCAAAAAGCCCTTCTACTTGACTCCATAACCTATGAGTCTAATACTCAGATCACTGCAAATCCAGTTCCTCACTCATTCATCGCTGTAACTAATGAGGAAAAATATAGAGAACTAGAAAGACAATCAAAAGCTTTAGTCCTTCACCGCAAGAATTTGATTCCTCAATCATCATAGTCAACATAGGTAGCTTGCTATTCTTGAACCAATTAGACCAAGTGCGCGCACGCAAACACCCCTAAATCATTGGGGTTATAAGCCAATTATCCATTCATCATCAAATAGATTGTTGACTACAGTATAACCCAGGGTCATAGTTACAGACATCTGAATCCAACTTCTTTGACTACGCGCATTGTACATTGAAATTTAGTGACAAATAACTATTACCAACAATAAGAAAAACACAATTGGTTTACAGAATTATTATTCTGTAGAAAATATTACCATGCATCAACTTTATCCAACTTCTTTGACTACGCGCATTGTACATCGAAATTTAGTGACAAATAACTATTACCAACAAGAAGAAAAACACAATTGGTTTACAGAATTATTATTCTGTAGAAAATATTACCATGCATCAACTTTCTTCCACAGATATGCACACTATATGCGAGATGAGAAGTGACACTTTAATATAAACTTACTGACAGGATATTCAGCAAATATCATGTCAGGCGTGAGATTTGATAGCTAAAGCTCCAGCTTATCTTTTTAAATCAAAGAAATACATAACCTAATGGTATCAAGAGATCCAGGATATCTTTCCAAATCAAGACAATATACATGCATATGCTGTTAAAGAATGCTAACTCAAGAATCCCATTAAGTGTTCTAGCTTTGACTCAACACATGGAAATGATTGATGATGAAGATGCAGACAAACTTCACTACCATTAAAATTCTCTTTTCACTAGGAAAATAACCTCTTTATGTTACAGGAAATTGCAACTGCATAGTATAATATCTATATTACTGAATGTCATTGAACACTTTTGGCAGTGAGAAAGCAGGAAATGACAACTCCAAAGTTGATGGGCATTAAGGAAAATGAAGTAGAAAAAGAAGACAAGAGACCAAACTCTATAAGTTATATATCAATGAATGTAAGAAAGTGAAAAGAAAATCTGAATTTTAACACTGTACTACAAAAAATTTATGTTAAATTAGGAGCATTAATTCTGAGTCTATTACGATGCGTTGGAACCTCAGAGACCCAAATAGTTTAAGGTGCGCATACCAAAGCTTAGCTGCCACAAATGCATCAGAGACGTAAATAAACTGCAAATTATTATGGACATGGATAGCTAAGAAAAAATACTGCAAGAGAATTATTCCAAGAAATATGTAATGTTACAAAGATGAAATCGGAGTAGTTCTTTTCCATACCTAGTGAGTTGTTAATGGATGCCAGCGAGTTCTTGGGCAATGAGCTCAACATTTCTTCAATGAATAGACCGGTGAACACCTCAGCTTCTCATAGACTCCCAACTTGATATGAACAAAATTTCCAAACTGGCCATACTTCTACTTAAAGCACTGGATACTGTGAAAGAAATACGGAGCTGCCTAAAGAACATGTATGAAAGACGACATGTTTCCATTGAACAAAAGATTACATTGCTCTAGAGTTCAGATACCAGTAAATGACCAGAACCAACATGCAAGGTTGAGTGCATAAAATTATTTGGATTCTCAGGAGAATATTAGTTCCAGAACAGAAGACCAACACAGTACAGGAATATGGAAACAGAACTGAGTCCATGTACATATAAGACGTCCATTTCAAACTTCCCTCTTTAATTCTACAAGACTACAACTTTTTTGCCCCTTTTGAGAAACAGTACAACTTACAAAAGAACCATGTAATTTTACGAGGAAGTCTGAACGGCAGTAAAGAAAAATGAGACACAAGGACAAAAATCTGACATACTTACAAAATTTGCATCTCTAACAGTTAGAATATCACCTGTTTCTCTAACAGTTAGAGGTAAATTTAACCAATAAATTAATACAAGAGAATGTGTATTGTAATGATGCATGTGTACCCGTTATAGCACAGAATCCACCTCACGATTTATCTGAGAAGTAAATTGAACTTTGTCTGCTATAGAAGTATTCCCGTCATCGTCGTGCATTGAAATGAAAAATCAGCTCGACCAGTTATTCCAACTTCTGTCTGGAAGAAATGAGACCAAGAATTCCCAGAATCAAGTCCAGTTGCTGAAACTCTAGCTCTACTTTGTGCGTTCATTTCTCATGCCAGTCAGAGACTAAAGCTTAACTCAGCTTTGTCAGCTCACTGTCCATGTTTTTGGTATCTGCAGCATCCCTAGGAAGTAGTCCCAGCAAGGGCAAAGGCAGCAATGAGCTAAGATTGCAGATAGTAATTAAGAGAGCAAGGTTGCTGAAACTATCTTTGGTGACACCAAGAAGTTGAGTTAGTCCAGCACCAAACAGGCCACCACTTACACTTCCCCCATTTGAAATAGACATCAGGGTAGCAAACAAAGTTGCTTCCATGCCAGAAGGGCATAATCTTGCAGCTAATACCAAAACAGGCATGAAAGAAGCCTGTGATATAATTCACCTTGTTAGTCATTAACAGGAAACTGAGGCTGATGTTATTGATTTTCTGACTTTATGAACTTAGAAGAACATGGATAAGAAGGAAAAAGCCAAATAGAATCTTACAACCATCTAATTTGAACCCGTAGTTATAGCGTATTGTGATAATTTAATCCCTCATATCAATGTAAATAAATTTCAAAGAAATGGCATTGTAATTAGATTTTCCATATATTTAGAGATTGATAAATACTTTGCTTCAGTGACCTTAATAACTTTTGATGGCAGTATAACTGTATCCATATTCCACCAGTTTTCAGGAGTAGTTTTCAGGAGGATGTACAATGATCCTTGACCTGACTGTCATTATTCATTAACATCATTCTACAAATGTTTTTTTAAGTAACTATCCACATCTTTTACGCTGTGCAGATTGCAGTTCCTTTTTGTTCTTGCAGTGGGTTTCCATTTAAATAAAAATAGCTAAAAATAGCTACCATTCAACGTCCTTGAAAGTAGGTTTCCATTTCTACCTGGCATTCATGAGGTTGCCATCTGATAGTTCGATAAGCAGTGTTGCTTGAGGAGATCTTCTCGGACATTAGACCCAGCTGAGAACAAGAGTCAAGAACCTCGAAATCCTAAAAGCAGAAAATACATGCAATATCTCTTTCCAAGGCATGGATGTGGCATCACTCAGGCAGTTACACAGATTTGCAGAAGATACAATTGAAACATGAGAAATTGGAAGAACTAAGACACGGGGAACAGAAGTAAGATCAGAACAGAATTATGGGGATATATGATAGTCAACAACAAAATGTAGCAAGATAGAAGCTGCAGATATTTGTTGATTCCTTGTACAATGATTTGATACAAAGTCAATAAAATGAGTTAGAAAGCCTCATAGCTTACTAGGTATGAAAAAAGAAAATGTTGGACAAGACCATGGAGTGATGCAGAGTTCAAGCAAACTTGTCGCATCCATTAACTATAGGAAAAAAATAGCCTAAATTCCTAAAGTCAATTCAGAAGTACAGTTTGCTCAATAGCATATATCTTCAAATTATAACCCAATTATATTTTAGATTAATGATAGGTCATACATACTTCGTATGTCATCTAACATACAAGGCTAGACATTTGCATATAATACCTTCTAAACTAACTTTTAGCTCACAGTTAGGAGTTCTTTAATTTTTGACTTCTACCAAATAAAGGAGCTTTTGTTTTTCTTTTTTCTTTTTCCTTTTTTTATTTCTTTTTTTCATTTTGTTATTTTCTTGTGCGAGGAGTCCTGGCTTATTACCAACCCAATTAAACCATGGGACCTGGCTTCCCCCTTTCACAATCCAAATCCAGGTGAATAGCACCTATGAAGCACGGATTCGCCCCCGGAGGCCACGAATCCGTGTCCGACTCGAATCGGACACGGATTCGCCTCGACACGTGCACGACACGTCGGACACGGGTCAATGGTCAAACAGGGCTGACACGGTCAAAAGTAGAGAGGATACGGGTGAGATTCACCAAATCCAAAAAATCGCCGAACAAAATGTGAACAAAACCCGTAACCGAAACCCAAAAACCCAAAACGAAACCCTAAAATCACTTACCGCCGCTCGTCCTCATCTTCTCTCAGCGCGTCCTCACTCCTCAGATCTCGTCTTCGATCTCCGACGCCGACGCCGCTCGTCCTTGATCTCCGACGCCGACGCTGCTCGATCTCATCCTTTGATCTCCGACACCAACGCCGCTCGATCTCTTCCTCAGATCTCGTCTTCTCCGACGCCGCTCGTTCTCTGGTCTCTCTCTCGCTAGGTAAGATCTCTATCTTGATCTTGTCTTCTCTCTCTCGATCTGGTCGATTCAGCAGCTCCACCGTCGCCGCTCGTTCTCTTCTCTCTCTCTCTCTCTTCGTCTCTCTGGTTCTCTTTCTCAATATCTCCGGCTATCTCTCTTTCTCTCTCTCAATATCTCTAGTTCTCTTCTCTCTCTCTTCATCTCTCTGGTTCTCTCTCAATATCTCCGTCTGAGAATTTCTTGGCCATTGAGGAAGGCTTAATGTGTTGGGTGATGTTGTTAGGAAGCCATTGAGGCAGATATTTAGTGAATTTGGTGGTGTGACGAAGCCTATTGATGAGGTTGGGCTATATACAGGGACTGGTGATGTAAAATACCATCTGGATACTTCTCAATATCTCTGTCTCTCTCTCAATATCTTAACTAGTGACTGGGAATGCTTAAATTATGGATTAATCTAGATATGCATGGTTCACAATTTTAAATTTAATCTTTACACTAGTGAGTATACAGGTCTCTTGCACAATTAGAATGATATGAGTTCTATGCAACACTAGTGAGTATACAGGTCGCTTCCACTTCATCTTGATATATTTTTTGTTTACAAACTTGTTATTTTGTGATGGAATGAGTAGAGTATGTACTCCAATTCCTTTTTGTTTACAAACTTATTATTTTGTGATGGAAAGAGTAGAGTATGTACTCCAATTCTTTTTTGTTTACAAACTTGTTATTTTGTGATAGAATAAGTATGTACTCCAATTCTTTTTTGTTTACAAACTTGTTATTTTGTGATAGATTCATAATTTAGATTGTTAGTTGAATTTTATAATTTTTTCTATATATAATAATAATTTAAAAAAAATTCCTAGCCATATCCCCGTATCCTATTTTTTTGGATTTTGCCGTATCCCATATCCGTGTCCGTGTCGTATCCGTGTCTCGTATCCGTATCCGTACATCATAGAATAGCACAAGTGTTGTAATGTCTAATAATTAAAAATTGGGGATATGTATGTCATAGACACAGATAGATCTTTGGCCTTTTGAGCCAAGGCCCCCAGCTCCAACCACTAGACCACTTGTGGAGGGCAGGAGCTATGAATTTGATTACCGAATAGTTGTGTTTTACTAATGAAATGGCTCTTTCCAGCTACCACTTTATGCAACAAGAAAGGAAAATAAAAGAACTTGCTTCAGAAACTGGAAAGGTTTCTCAGGTGTTATTAAGTTTTATGCGTTCCCTCCTTCGTCAGAACAAAAGTTACCGGCAGTCAACAGTTTATTTAGCTCGAATTTCTACAAATCGGAATTTATTCCATTGATAGTAGCAGATTCTAAAGCTCAGGAGACGTTCACCTGACTGAGAACAGTTATAATTAAAGAGTCTCCAATAGAAAACCATTCGTCACTTATGCCAAACTGTCGATTCAATCCTGTGACAAGAGCAACCTGCACACATAATCCAGACATTAATTAAGATATTTTGCACATGAAACTAAAAACCACTACACAAAGATGAGAAATAAATAAGAAAAACCTGTGTCATCCCCAAGGCCGAACCTAAAATTGTTGTCAGGAGAAAAATTTTCCTCAATGGAACATTCTTCAGAAATGTATTGTAGATCCCTACACCGATCAAGGATGCCATAGAAGTAACGAGTTTTACCCGCCCCAAAAATTCTGGAGTGAAGCCAAGTTTATTTGTCCTGCAAAAACCACCAGAAAAATACAATTTTACACATCAAAACACCTGTACTGTGAAAGTTTATATAATGCTCGTGTTATATGTAATACATATAACAAATCAATAATTAGCAAAGCAAAACCAACACCTAGTCCATTCATAGTTCACACTATTTTAACAAGGGAAAGAAAGAACGGTTCACATCTATATCCCATAAAATAAAATTGCATAAAATGCATGGAAACCCTCTTCGCTGAAATACCACCATATTCATGTATGATCATATGATCATATATTTACACGTAGTATATATCAAGCAACATATACTACTCCAAATAGCTTCTATCAACTATCTTGCTAACTTATGATTAAAAGTATAACCAGTGCCTTTTTGCACATCAATATCTAAACAGATTTTATCCTTTTCTTTTTGCATATCTAGTATCAAATACTTAAGAGGTGCACTAATCGTGGCCTAATTCAACTAAATCCAACAATTTAAGGAAGATAAACCGAAAATTTTCTCATTATTCAATTATCTATCCTATGTTTAGCTACAAAGACCATTAAGCAGAGAAATTTCCTGTAAGACTCTTTTTTCCTGTCCATTTTCGTCTGCTACAACTAGCAATTGAAGAAAGAAATACCAGACCTACCTAAAGAAATGGACTGTAGGTCACTTAACTAAACCACCAGATACTATCCAAAGGCAGCTTAAGAGACCATGTATGCACCTATTCTACTGCATCTCCGACAGTAGAATCATCTTTCTTCTCTTGAACATTTGCGACAAGTAACAATAATAGAAAGCACGATTCCAATTCCCAAGATATTAAAAGCATAATTCAAATTATTCAAACATTACGCTGGTGCCTTTGAGAAGAAACAGGAGCAAGCTAGCATGATGAGACTATATACTCCAGTAAATTTGTAAAATAATTCGATTTTCATAAACTATTTATAGAACACAGCAAAAGAAAATATCTGATCACTTAAGTCTTAACACTTTCAATTATGAGAAAATATTTTGCAATTAATCCCAGGTTAAGAAATTAAAATACTTAAGTGAGTAAATTTGTATGAAATAAGCAAGTAATAGAAATCTAGTAGAAGCATACGTAAAGTAAAACATGGCTGACTCCGAATGTGGTGTTGCTTGCCACAAGAATATAAACAATGTGGGAAAAAAGATGTCAGGCTGCCTGACAGCAACCCATAACTGCATTATATGTTGCTTTGTGCTTTCAATAAAACTTGAACTTGAAATTGTCAGATTATGCACTCTGGAAGGAAGTACTGCTTGTTCCTTGACAAGGACAGCAACTGCTGAGGTCATTAAGGGAAGCAAGGCTGTTACACCAAAAACAAACCTGCAGATTATAGATATAACAAAAGGGATCAATCTTAGAGCAATGCTATCATGCCCATCCTAATTCCAGGTCAAGTTACTCACCGCACACCATAAGCATCCACTAAAGAACCACTGAAGTATGCACTGACTATTCCCCCAAATGCTGAAGATCCCCAACATAAAGACTGCAGAGATCCAGACGTGCTCTGTGACTCACCACGAGCCCTTTCGACAACCATAGAATCTACAACCTATGCCATATCTAAGGATGTTAGCTAATATCATTATGAGTGGTGCTGAAAGTTGACCAGAATGTATAAGGAGCAAAAATTATCACTAACCACAGTGCTCCCAGAACAGGTTGGTGGTGGTGTTTTCGCATATGAAATGTGGAGGTGAGTTTAGGGAAATCAGGTACTAATTACTCAAATTTCTCTAGATTCCATGTTAGATACATTAAGTATGAAAAAAGAATTGAAAACTCTACATCCTGTAAGATCCACGTGCTACATAAGATAACCTCCCCAAAAAAACTCTCTAGAGGAAAGTCATGGATTATATATTACTTAATTCTCAAGTTTATCTCTGAACCTTGAAATGAGTAATAAACAATTGCATCGCTTCCTCGGCTCCTCACAAACTTCAAGTTCCTTCACTTTTTATTTGCCAAACAAATAGACTAATATGGAATTTGAACTTCCTTTAATTTTTGCANGAATTTCTGCTTTCTTTCTTCCTCTTGAAATTCCATATGCCACATACACCCTTAGCGGCAAGCAGCCTAAATGCAGTCAATGTTAGGAACAGGTTCTAACTCATATTTATAATGAATGTGCCCTGCTGGTGAAGCAGTTCCGTAACTCACATGCAAATCAATAAAGGGAGACTATGAGATGATTGTTAGATCACTTTTGCTCACCATGAGACGGCTTGAACAGTCCAAAAAAAAGCAATCAAGCAACAAGGCATAGTTATACTGTCAATGTCAGTAAAAGGACTAGTTCGTTACTACTTCTGACAAGATTGTTTAAGGCATTTTCCCTGTTCTAGTCTACAAAAATGAACCCAGTGTCACCTTCAACAATATATGTGTAATCAGAAATGATATGATAACAGAGGCAAATAATGGCAAGTAGAATGGAACTTCAACAAAAGTTTAAACAGTGGCACTTACAACATCTGAGAAGGCAACTGAAAGAGACCCAAGAAGTATACAAAATGTTGCACTATATTTGCTGTCAACAAAAGTGGCCATCAAACACCACGAAAGTGCTCCAAGAAGCCCAGAGAGAATAAGATATGACCTTCTCCGATAACCAAAAAGCGGGATAGAGTCACTGTCATCAGAAGAACTTCAAATAAGCAATAGAAAAGATACAATGTGAAGACGACAAACATATGGAGATCACTAGACCTGATAAACCCATAAACAGGTTTTATCAGCCACGGCAAGGAAGAAAATCCGGATACGACTGCTGTCTAAAAAAATCAAAAGATCCATCAGTTCCTTTGATTGAAGAAGATACATCAACCTGTACTAGTCATTTGTCAAGCATGGCAAAATATAATGCAAATTTATATATGTAACGTGTCTGTTAACAAAAGAAGTATATGAGACACCTCTGCTGGATCAAGATGAAGGTCGTCCTTCAAGTAGAAGCTCACAGCAAGCCTAGCAAGCCCTAAGACTCCCTGAACAAAATATACAATAGCAACTGCCATGTTGTCAGGTGAAAGTTCTACCCCAAAACATTTCAATGGGCTCATCCTAGACTTGCTCTTCTGCGAAAGATTTATACTAGAGGTATAAGCATTCCCCTCATCTGTTGCGAGCGAATCTCCTTTATCCAAAACTGCCTGATTTCTAGACGCTGAACTGCCTGCAACAAAAAGTCGGTAGTTAGTGTTCTCCTCTCGACTCTTTGTATTTTCATATAAAAAGCTAAACCAAAGTTGTAGTTTATATATAATCCATAAATTGGATATCAGGGTGCATAAAGGAACACACAATTGGACCATCTTTTCATCAGCCCCTATGACAAAGGTGGGAGGAAACTTGAATCCCTGTTTTGATTGTAGAGAATAATGAATTTCAAGCAGAATTCAATAACGACGAAGCATACTTCACTGCCTCGTTACATTGTTGACTACTGAGCAGAAGGGATTGGAAACAATGATCGCCTTTAGGGATCAGTTATCATCTTTAGGGCTTTCCCCCCTAATTGGTGTCGCAGATCCAATTGTGTCGGTTCTAAATTAAGTAACTGTTAATTGTTGAGTATATCTGTGCACGGTATGGTTATATCCTTCTCTGCACAATGAAAACTAAATTGCCTCTAATAGCTATATTTTATGGTACTAGTATTTCGTGTTTCACTGAACTTTCATTTTGGTTTGCCATTAGCTTTCTTTGCTCGGTCAACTAAGATTCTGTACAGCTCATGAGTCCTAACTAGTGCACAACTGCTTCCCATTGCACATTTCCATACAATATCAACCAAGTTTCTATCTTTTGATCCCCAACAAAATCTCAATCTAACTTTATATAGACTAGCATTTATCTTTTCCAAGATTGGTTTCAACTTAAATTGCCTCATAGAAACTCATCCTGATAAAATTATGTAGCAGATCAAGAACATTTTCGAAAACAAAACCTACTCTATCTAATTCTATAAATAGCACAAAAAGAAAAATTAGGTCAATTCACCGCTCGTGAAATCAGAGACGTGGACGAGATTCCCTCGGCCTCGCTGTCGCCGCTCCTTCATCGTAATCGCCTCCGGCGCCGCCACGCCACTGGGGAATGCGGAACGTGGAGAGTGATGACGTCATCCTCCGACCTCCACGTCGATGCACTCGCGCGCGTGCGGGTACATGAGAGTGGACGAAGAGGAGAGGGAAGAGAAGGGGTTTTAATAAACAGCATAACGGAGAGGTGCGCATGATAACGGATCTGCTTAATGTTCACTCATCTGACTTGCTGCTGCTGTTGCGCTGCTTCGTACTGATGGGCCTTCGATGTTTTGGGCCTACAATTTTGGAGAAGATCGGGATTCTTGATTTTTGTGGGAGGCTGTGTTTGTGACAAGTGGTAAAAGCTATACCGTTTATCACGGTTTTGATTTTCCTTTGTCTTTTTTTTCCTTTTTTCAGAAAACATTTATTTGTTATGTTTTTTTTTTAAATTTCTTGAAGATACTTTAGCATTCAATACATTACGTAGATTATGTTAGTGATAGTTTTAAACTTTGTAAGCTATTGTGTTGATAAATTAAAAAAATCTTAATAATATTTTTTTTAAATTTGTATATATATATATATGAAAAATGTAGAAACTTTGTACTAAGCATAAATTTTTGTGCTTTATAGTAAGATGTCTAGTTTTCATGCACTTTTTAACCCATATGAATGTGGTCTCCTATTTGAACAAGTGGATGGGAATAAATCACCTCACTATCAAAGCACAAAAACTTGTGCTTGGTATCAAGTTTCATCCACTCATACTTCATAACATATCATATCATATCATATCATACTTCATACTTTCATTAAAAGTGCGAGTTTGGGAAAAACTTTACATGGTCAACATTGTCATTCATTATTTTGAATATTTATTTAAATATCAATTTATCATAATCATAATTATATCATATCCTAATTTCATGTGAACTACCAATAAGTCAACAATTTAAAAAAAAGACTAATACATGAAATAGCTCATCAATATTAGTTTGTTAAAGTAAAGAACTAACATGCTACAATATATGAAGTATTACAAAAAGCCCAAAAAATTCATAAGTTACATGAAATACCCTCAAAATTTTAAAATTACACAAAACATTTTGACATGTTTTAAAACTTAAAATAACAAACATAAAATTTAAAAATTAACAGCAACCTCCAAAGAATTCAATATTTATAATTAACACCCTCAACATTTTTTTAAATTGTAGAAATACTCTCAAAAGTTTAAATAATAAAAAAGCACCCTTAAATTTTTTTTCAAAACTTGCAAATAACAAATGTGAATTCAATGGATTAAGATCAAGAACTTAAAATTTTAAAATTTATAAAAAATAACTTCAAAGTTATAAAAATTATGAAAAATTCCTTCAAAAGTTAAAATAACAACAAACTCTAATATTTCAAAACTTATAATCGGTACATATCAAATTTAAAAATTATCAACAGACCGCTAAAAACAAATTTTACCATAAACAATCCAAAGTTTCAATAATTATAAAAAACGCCCTCAAAAATTCAAAGTTGCAAGACATATCCTGACATTCGAAAATTTACCATAAAGACATTAAACATGAAAATTACAAACATCCAACTTAAAATTTAAAATTTAAAAAAAAATACTCCTATAGTTTCAAATTTTGCAAAACACACCCTCAAAAATTCAAAATCACAAAAAAACTAAATTTTCTAAAATTAGCAAAGAAAATGGTAGTTGTTTTATATTCTTTCATTAAATTATATAAATTCAACTTCTAATTTAAGGTTTACTATCTCTTTTGGCTCAATAAAAAATAGAATAGAAGAAATGAAAGATATTGTTTTCTAAATATTTTTTTAGAATATTTTATCGTTGCGTAAATTAGGAATTTTTAAAACGTATTTTCATGAACTTTTTTATACTTTTAATATGTTTATGTGGGTGCTTTCACCATATAGAAATGTACTAGAGTTAGGATTAATGTTAGTTTATAATTTTTTTAAAGCCTATCAAGGACTAGGAACAAACTCTGTATTCTCTTTTGTGTTAGTTTAGCCTAGTTTTAAACAATCGTCTTGTCTTATTAGCTTTAATTACTCATCTTCCTTTTATAAGGCTATTTTTTGAAGTGTTTTCACAACACTATATTTTCTCATGATAATTTCTGTTTCATGTCAGTCCAAATAATATAATAATTCAAATTTACTTTGGATTACATTTTGTTATAGGTTGCCTCAAATACTCAAATCCATATTGCTTTGGGAGTTCTTTTTTAGGTTGGTTTGTTTTGATCAAGAGTCCTACTTACATTAGACTTTGCACAACCAATCATATTAGAGGTTTATTTCTACTTGGACTCTTCTTAGGTTTTATGACATGTGGACTTTTATTCCTATTAGAACTCTTATTCCTTAGACAACAAAGAGCTGGAATCTTCAAGGCTATATAAGAACAGTCTTTCAACTCAATTAGATGCATCAATCTTCAGAGCACCAATCAAGAAGAAAGAGTTTTTTTATGAAGCCTATTTGATATTCTTCTCTTTTATTCCTTTAGTTAAGAGTTGTATTAGGCTTTTGGGGTGTTATTGTAACGCCGGAATCTCGGAGTCGGTACGCTATTAGATCTGATGGACTGGCCTCACAAACCACCACATGTCTTTTCAGCACGTTTTGTCCTCACTCACGCGCTCCCTGGAAAACTTCCCAGGAGGTCACCCATCCTAGAATTTCTCCAGGCCAAGCACGTTTAACTTTGGAGTTTCTAAGAGTTGGGTTTCGAAAAAAAGATGCATCTTGGTGGTATGAGTATTCCAATCAAATCTATCAATACTAATCCGACCTCAGACGGTCAAAGCCTCCGCACCTGAGGGTTCCAACCGAGTCTCATCGGAGGAGCCCACTCCCTCGCGATCGATCAAGGCCAAGCCAGAGATCGAGCGCAAGAGGCAAGGGTCTGCCAGATGGATCGCCAAGCGGTCCACACAGACACCTACCTCGGAGGAAGCGCCGGTTCACTCCGGCGCAAACCACAATGCTACAACCCACGGTGACGTTCTCCCCGCTGGGAGAACTAACCAACAGCGACGGCAAACACCCGTCAGACAGGCGGTACGCTATTAGATCTGATAGACTGGCCTCACAAACCACCACATGTCTTTTCAGCACGTTTTGTCCTTACTCACGCGTTCCCTGGAAAACTTCCCAGGAGGTCACACATCCTAGAATTTCTCCAGGCCAAGCACGCTTAACTTTGGAGTTTCTAAGAGTTGGGTTTCGAAAAGAAGATGCATCTTGGTGGTATGAGTATTCCAATCAAATCTATCAATACTAATTACATCACCCTCTCAAGGGTTGGGGTATTACAGTTATTCGGGATTAAGAGATTGAGAAATTCCACTTTGTATTCCTCACAATTAATAAAGCTTTTCTCCTCCTTTGCCCGTGGACGTAGGCTACAAGCTGAACCACATATTTCTTTGTGTTCGTGTGTTCTTGATATTTTTTGTGCTCTCGTGTGATTGATATTAGCTTATCCTGAGGAGTTTGTCATAACAAATTGGTATCAGAACCCTCAGCTATCGATCGGACAAGAAGATGATGATAACTACTACGAAGTGGGGTATTAAGAAGTCTGACGGCAACATCTGTTTCAGCCTTATGCAAGTTAGGATGATCGCCATATTGACACAGAGTGGATTGAAGAAGGCTTTGTTCGGGAAACAAAAGAAACCGACAACTATGGCGAAGGAAGATTGGAATGAGTTGGATGATAGAGCTCTCATAGCGATCCAATTATATTTGATAGATGAAGTTTTGCAAAAAGTTCTCACGGAAAAAACAGCCACTGATTTGTGGTCTAAATTAGAGGATTTGTATTTGACGAAGTCGCTCACTAATCGCCTCCTCTTGAAGCAGTGTTTGTACACACTTCGGATGTCGGAAGGAACACCCATCAAATTTTATATTGGTGAATTTAATTTTGTGATTATAGATTTTGAGTAAGATTGATGTTAAGATCGATGATGAAGATTAAACTCTATTATTATTGTATTCTTTACCGCCTTCCTACAAGCACTTCAGGGATACTATGATTTATGGTCGAGATTCTATTGGTATCAAGAACGTCAAAGAGGAGTTATTGAATAAGTAGATGATCGACAAAGAGTTAACCACAAGTGAATGTGACGATAAAGTTGATGGCTTGTTTGTTCGAGAAAGATCGAAAGAAAGGGGCTTTGGAGGTAACAGGTATAAGTCGAAGCATAGGAATCTGGCCTACAGATATTGCAAGAAAAAAAGGCACATCAAGACCGATAGTTACAGATTAAATAACAAAAAATAAACAAGAAGAGTATGAAGAAAAATCAAAGGAGGACTTCGCTAAAGTTGATATTGCTGAAGATGTGATTTTGTTGGCTATAGATAATATAAACATGAGTATGGATGATTGGATTTTGGATTCGGTTTGTTCCTATCATATGTGTCTTAATCGGGACTGGTTCACTACTTATGAAGCTATTGATGGTGGAGTTGTTCGTATGGGGAACAACGCCTCATACAAGACTATTAAGAAAGGCATAATTCGGATAAAGATGCATGATGGAGTCATCAGGACTTTGACAGATGTTAGGCATGTTCTAGGTTTAAGGAAGAATCTCATCTCTTTGGACACTCTTGATAGCATTGGGTACAATTTTTTAGGTGAAGATGGAGTTCTTAGGGTTACAAAAGGCTCTCTTGTGGTTATGAAAAGAAAGAAGATCAACAGCTTGTATGTTTTGTAGTGTTCTACCATTACCGGCTCGGCCGTAGTTGCATCGTCGATGTCAGAAGTTGATACTACTAAATTATGGCATATGACTTGGTCATATGAGTGAATGAGGATTGACCGAGTTGAGTAAGAATGGTCTTTTATGTGGACAGAGTACAGGAATATTAGGATTCTGCGAGCATTGCATCTTTGGGAAGCGGAAAAGAGTCAGCTTCAGTACGACAGTGCATCAGACTAAAGGTACTTTGGATTATATCCATTCAGATCTTTGGAGACCTTCTCAAGTTACCTCGAACGGTAGTAGTTCCAGATATATGTTGACCTTCATTGATGACTAATCCAAGAAGGTTTGGGTCTACTTTTTGAGACATAAAGATGAGGTGTTTGTGACTTTCAAGCAGTGGAAGTCTTTGATTAAAAAGCAGACTGGGAAGCTGATTAAGAGCCTTAGAACTGATAATGACCTTAAGTTTTGTGGAGGAGAATTTAATGAGTTTTGCAAAAATGAAGGAATCGTTAGACATCGTACAGTCCCTCGCACGCCGTAACAGAATGGAATGGCAGAACGTATGAATAGAACTTTATTAAAGAAAGCTCGTTGTATGATGTTCAATGCAGGTTTAGGCAAGGAATACTAGGCGAAAACAGTGAATACGGCTTGTTACTTAGTGAATCGATCGCTATCTACTGCTATTAGTTGTAAAACTCCAGAGGAGGTTTGGCTCGGTAAGCATGCAGATTATTCTAATCTTAGAATATTTGGTTGTCCTGCATATGCGCATGTTAGTCAAGGGAAACTTGAGCCACGAGTGAAGAAGTACATATTCCTAGGTTATGCATCAGGTGTTAAGGGTTTTAGATTGTGGTGTCCTGATCCGAAGTCTCCTAAGATTATTATTAGTTGTGATGTTACTTTTGATGAATCTGCTATGTTCCACCAAAAACGGTCATCGATTTCAGTTGTTGTTAAGGCGCGCTTAGGGGTGGAAATGAACCAAATAATTAACAAATAGTTCGATAATTGTTCGAATAACTATTCGATCATATTCGATTCGGTAGTTCATTTACTACTAAACAAATATTTTTTAGTATTCGAGTTTACTAACGAATAGAATTTAACCAGATGTATATTCGATTCGTTTGTCTATTAAATATTCGTTTAAAATTTAATCACAGTTTATTATTTGTATTATTGCACATATGATGTCATATTTTTAATTCACTTACCATTTCTACTTAACTTTTATATACTGATTTTAAGTATAAAATAATCTTAAATCTATTTTCTAATTAAAATTTTAATTTAAATATATATACATCATATATTAAAAAGGAATAATTTTTATTTATGAATTTTAATATTATTTGAAAATCAAATTTTTTAGCAGAATAAATATACTCTAATATTCGATAAGTATTCGTGAATATTCATGAATATTTATCAAATACCAAGTATTCGAGTTCGAATTCGAAAAACTAGATATATGAATATCTGAGTCCGCATTCGAATTCGATAATTTTAAACAAATACAAATACGAACACCTTAGTATTCGATTCGATTCGATCGTTTACCACCCCTAGGCGCGCTCTACAGGACATAATGTGGAGTTAGAATTTTATGATTCAGTTCTTCAGCAAGATAAGACTACGGGAGTTCAGTAGCCAGATCCCATTCAAGTAGATGAAGCACCTCAGCAGCTGCAGGAAGAGTGAGAATACACTATTGCTAGAGATCGGTCTAGATGAGATATCTGACCACCGTGAAGATATAAAGATATAGTATCTTATGCATTGTTGGTTGACAATTTTGTGCCCTTCAGCTATTTAGGAGCTACTTCAGGTGATGACTTAGCTAATATTTACGGTCATCGTGTGGACAATTCATTCGATTTGTTGAGGAGTCCTCTTTCAGTTAGCAAGTTCAAGTTGGGCTTGGACTTGATCGATACGTGCTGCACTTGTAAGTGTAAAAAATTGCATATAGGTTCCAAACACAGCTTAAGACGAAGAGAAGATGAAGAACGTTATCATCTAAGTCAGGGGAGATCATCTGATGCAAAAGGAAGCAAAGGAGCATGCACAATGGCAAATCGACAGAACTCGGAGCTGTCTCACAATCGATGAGACATCATACACTAACTCATGCATCCGAGACAATGTTTACTACTCGGATGCCGAGCAGTGAAAGCTGTCTCGCCGATAACAAGACAGTAGCCCATGTCTTCTGACAGTTTTGTGACTTTTTACGGGGCCTACTTGGCTCCATAACTGCTGGGAAACATGTATTAATGTTAAGAGCAGTTATATCCGTGAGAGATGCTCACTACCCTCAAAAAACATGATAATTAACACAATTTAAGAGAGTGGGCAACAGTTACAAAAAGGGCTGGAACCACCTCTTTTGCCGAGATAGTAAACATTGTCTCACCCAAAGGGGATAAATATCACCATTTGTTTCAACTCCCTTTCGACGGTTACAATCTCTAATGGCTATAAATACCCCCTTGGCACACTTGTGCATGGTAGGGGACAAAAATCTGAAAGTAGAGACGAGCTTTTGGCGATCTTTGAGCACAAAAGAGAGAGTTCTTCACCACTTTCAAGCAATTTCAAGAGCTCTTCGGTGTTTCCTCAATTTCAAACTTAGATTTAATTTTGAGAAGAGTATTTATCTTACTTTGCTAAGATATTTACTTCTGTTCTTGTTTCCACATCGAAACATCAACGTCAAACCTTCTTCACGTCCAACTTGGATCGTTGAATCGGTGGTCTACGGATTACGCATCCCCGGCACAGGCAAAGATCTCACGCAAGCAGAGACTACTACGTAGAAGTTTTTGCTTGTGTTTCTAGGGAGCACCAATTTTGTTTTTATTGTAAAGAAAAGTTTTACGCATGTAAGGTTCACTCTTTTATTTCTGTTAAGACATTTGTAATGGAAAATGCAATGAAAATCGTTCCCGACGCAAACAACACTTAGATGCCCTGCGGGGCTCTTGGAGAATGTGGAGTAAGTTAGCTTATTTTGGAGTGAGGAATCTTCTACGCATTTGAGTCAATGTGGAGATTTGTTATAGGTTGTCTCAAATACTCAAATCCATATTGCTTTGGGAGTTCATTTTTAGGTTGGTTTGTTCTGATCAAGAGTCCTACTTACATTAGAGGTTCATTTTTACTTGGGCTCTTGTTGGGTTTTAAGACATGTGGACTTCTATTCTTATTAGAACTCTTTATTCCTTAGACAACAAGGAGCTAAGATCTTTAAGGCTATATGAGAACAGTCTTTCAAGCCAATTAGATGCATCAATCTTCAGAGCACCAATCAAGAAGAGAGAGTTCTTTTGTGAAGCCTATTTGATATTCTTCTCTTTTATTTCTTTAGTTGAGAGTTGTATTAGGCTTTTGGGGTGTTATTTGGGATTGCGAGATTTCACTTTGTATTCCTCACAATTAATAAAGTTTTTCTCCTCCTTCGCCCGTGGATGTAGGCTACAAGCCGAACCACGTATATCTTTGTGTTCGTGTGTTCTTGGTATTTTTAGTGCTCTCGTGTGATTGATATTAGCTTATCCTGGGGAGTTTGTCATAACACATTTGTTTCTTGTCAATGCAATTATCAACATAAAATTTAAATTGGGTGTAACTCATTTAGATGAAAATTAAAGTAAATAAATAATCACAAAACAAAAGTTTAGAAACCTAAGTGAGCAAAAACCACCAAAGTGAAACCGATAAACAAATTATAGTAAGGAAATAAACAAAAAAATAAATAAATCATGATATTCAACCACGTGCATTGCACGTGCATAAAACCTAATGTGTGTATGTGTGTATGACTCAATCTCCAATTTGACTCCACAAGTAGACCTGTTATGAACTAATGTCACACTTTATTCTACATACATATCCCAGTGACATTTATTAGGAGGAGATTCAAATGGTCATCAATTTCAGTTGTTGTTAAGGCGCGCTCTACAGGACATAATGTGGAGTTAGAATTTTATGATTCAGTTCTTTAGCAGGATAAGACTACGGGAGTTCAGTAGCCAGATCACATTCAAGTAGATGAAGCACCTCAGCAGCTGCAGGAAGAGTGAGAATACACTATTGCTAGAGATCAGTCTAGATGAGATATCTGACCACCGTGAAGATATAAAGATATAGTAGCTTATGCATTGTTGGTTGACAATTTTGTGCCCTTCAGCTATTTAGGAGCTACTTCAGGTGATGACTTAGCTAATATTTACGGTCATCGTGTGGACAATTCATTCGATTTGTTGAGGAGTCCTCTTTCAGTTAGCAAGTTCAAGTCGGGCTTGGACTTGATCGATACGTGCTGCACTTGTAAGTGTAAAAAATTGCATATAGGTTCCAAACACAGCTCAAGACGAAGAGAAGATGAAGAACGTCATCATCTAAGTCAGGGGAGATCATCTGATGCAAAAGGAAGCAAAGGAGCATGCAAAATGGCAAATCGACAGGACTCTGAGCTGTCTCACAATCGATGAGACAGCATACACTAACTCATGCATCCGAGACAATGTTTACTATCTCGGATGCCGAGACAGTGAAAGCTGTCTCGCCGATAGCAAGACAGTAGCCCATGTCTTCTGATAGTTTTGTGACTTTTTACGGGGCCTACTTGGCTCCATAACTGCTGGGAAACATGTATTAATGTTAAGAACAGTTATATCCGTGAGAGATGCTCACTACCCTCAAAAAACATGATAATTAACACAATTTAAGAGAGTGGGCAACAGTTACAAAAAGGGCTGGAACCACCTCTTTTGCCGAGATAGTAAACACTGTCTCACCCAAAGGGGATAAATATCACCATTTGTTTCAACTCCCTTTCGACGGTTACAATCTCTAATGGCTATAAATACCCCCTTGGCACACTTGTGCATGGTAGGGGACAAAAATCTGAAAGTAGAGACGAGCTTTTGGCGATCTTTGAGCACAAAAGAGAGAGTTCTTCACCACTTTCAAGCAATTTCAAGAGCTCTTCGGTGTTTCCTCAATTTCAAACTTAGATTTAATTTTGAGAAGAGTATTTATCTTACTTTGCTAAGATATTTACTTCTGTTCTTGTTTCCACATCGAAACATCAACGTCAAACCTTCTCACGTCCAACTTGGATCGTTGAATCGGTGGTCTACGGATTACGCATCCCCGGCACAGGCAAAGATCTCACGCAAGCAAAGACTACTACGTAGAAGTTTTTGCTTGTGTTTCTAGGGAGCACCAATTTTGTTTTTATTGTAAAGAAAAGTTTTACGCATGTAAGGTTCACTCTTTTATTTCTGTTAAAACATTTGTAATGGAAACTGCAATGAAAATCGTTCCCGACGCAAACAACACTTAGATGCCCTGTGGGGCTCTTGGAGAAGGTGGAGTAAGTTAGCTTATTTTGGAGTGAGGAATCTTCTACGCATTTGAGTCAATGTGGAGATTTGTTATAGGTTGTCTCAAATACTCAAATCCATATTGCTTTGGGAGTTCCTTTTTAGGTTGGTTTGTTCTGATCAGGAGTCCTACTTACATTAGAGGTTCATTTCTACTTGGACTCTTGTTGGGTTTTAAGACATGTGGACTTCTATTCTTATTAGAACTCTTTATTCCTTAGACAACAAGGAGCTAAGATCTTTAAGGCTATATGAGAACAGTCTTTCAAGCCAATTAGATGCATCAATCTTCAGAGCACCAATCAAGAAGAGAGAGTTCTTTTGTGAAGCCTATTTGATATTCTTCTCTTTTATTTCTTTAGTTGAGAGTTGTATTAGGCTTTTGGGGTGTTATTTGGGATTGAGAGATTTCACTTTGTATTCCTCACAATTAATAAAGTTTTTCTCCTCCTTCGCTCGTGGATGTAGGCTACAAGCCGAACCACATATATCTTTGTGTTCGTGTGTTCTTGGTATTTTTAGTGCTCTCGTGTGATTGATATTAGCTTATCCTGGGGAGTTTGTCATAACACATTTGTTTCTTGTCAATGCAATTATCAACATAAAATTTAAATTGAGTGTAACTCATTTAGATGAAAATTAAAGTAAATAAATAATCACAAAACCAAAGTTTAGAAACCTAAGTGAGCAAAAACCATCAAAGTGAAACCGATAAACAAATTATAGTAAGGAAATAAACAAAAAAATAAATAAATCATGATATTCAACCACGTGCATTGCACGTGCATAAAACCTAATGTGTGTATGTGTGTATGACTCAATCTCCAATTTGACTCCACAAGTAGACCTGTTATGAACTAATGTCACACTTTATTCTACATACATATCCCAGTGACATTTATTAGGAGGAGATTCAAACCCATGGTCATCTAGCGAGGACTTTTCCTACCTAACCAACCGAACAGTGTTTAGTGAGTTCCGGTCTTAGTTTTCAGCAAGCTTGCTCTGTTGATATTCCGGTTTTGATAGGTCTAATCTAAATAGGATCAAGTGCACTGATAACTAAACCCGTAAAGTTTATACTTGTTTTGTAATAAGCAAAAACTCAAGATCTTTTATTGTGAATTCCTATTGAAATTTAGGAGTTTTTTCAGAATCACATACTTTTGTTTGTCGTAGTAAAGAAATTGTATAAGCTTTATAGTGTAGTCCGCATTATTTTATGATTAAATTTTCTTTGAAAATACATTTTGATGGATTTTGTTTTCTATAACAATTGTCCCACAATAAATATAGCATCCTCCCCCCCTAGATATCACAAATGTTCCATAGTAAATAAATAAAGGTGGTTTACATAAAAATTGAAAATAAAAGATGATTTTTTGTATAATGATCATATTTTAAAGGTGTTTTCGGAAAAAAAATCCAATAAATAAATCGCATTTCATATCTTCCAAATAATTATTGATTAAATTCCATACATCACTTGGATAATATATTTACTAAATAACTACGGAAATAAAAAACAACTCTAGAAAAGTATCAATAAAGATAATTATGCTATTTTCAAAAACATAAAACATGTTCAAGAAATCCAAATCCAAAAATAGAAAATGAAAGCATTAAATTTTGGGAAAGTTATGTCAAGGCCCTAAAAGCAATATCTTCATGTGCTACAGCTTCTTTACTTTTTTTTCCCATGTGGTTTAGTCCCAATAAGTGTGACATCTTGTGCTACAACCCTCTTTTAGCAATTATTACCCGTCAACTCAGCATAGAGAGATGATAAAAAGTACAAAACTCCAAAATGTCATTATCTACTTTATTCTTTCATGTTATGTCTATTTAGAGTTCGTGTTAGGCCTAATTTCATGTTAGGTCTATTTAGAGTTCATGTTAGGTCTATTTTCATGTTAGGTCTATTTAGAGTTCATGTTAGGTCTAATTTCAATTCAGTTTAATTCATATTAAGTACAATTTAATGTTAAGTCTAATTTCATATTAAGTCCAATTTAAGTCTAATTTCATATTAAGTCTAATTTAATTCCTTTTAAGTCTAATTTAAACCATGTTATGTCTAATTCAACTTGTTTTAGGTCTAATTTAATTGGACTTAACATTAAATTAGAATAAAAAAAAATGAATTAGACTTAACATGATTTAAATTAGACTTCAAAAGAAATTTAACTTGATTGAAATTAGACTTAAAATTTCATGTTAGGTCTAATAAAAATTCCTGTTAAGTCTAATTTCATGTTTGGTCTAATAAAAGTTCGTGTTAGGTCTAATAAAAGTTCATGTTAGGTCTAATTGGAGTTCAAGTTCGTATTAGTTCTAACTTAGTTCACGAATTGGAACTAACACGAACTTGAGTTAGAACTAATACGAACATGAAATAGAACTAACATGAATTAGATCTAACATGAGTTAGAACTAACACGAACACGAAAAAAAACTAACATGAACTCCAATTAGACCTAACATGAACTTTTATTAGACTTAACACTAACTTTTATTAGACCTATCATGAAATTAGACTTAACACGAATTTTTATTAGACCTAACATGAAATTAGACTTAACACAAACTTTTATTAGATCTAACACAAAATTTTAAGTCTAATTTCAATCATGTTAAATTCCTTTTAAGTTTTAATTTAAATCGTGTTAAGTCTAATTCAAAATTTTTACGTCTAATTTCATGTTAAGTCCGATTAAATTAGACTTAAAACAAGTTGAATTAGATATAACATGATTTAAATTAGACTTAAAAAGAATTAAATTAGACTTAAATTGGACTTAACATGAAATTAGACTTAACATTAAATTAGACTTAATATGAATTAAATTGAACTGAAAATAGACCTAACATGAAATTAGGCCTAACACGAACTCTAAATAGACATAATATGAAAAAATAGAGTAGATAAGGGCATTTTGGGGCTTTGTACTTTTTATCATCTCTCTATGCTGAGTTGGCGGGTAATAATTGCTAAAAGAAGGTTGCAACACAAGATGTCACACTTATTGAAGTTGAACCACATGAGAAAAAAAATAAAAGGACTGCAACACTTGAATATATTGCTTTTGGGGCTTGACACAATTTTCCCTTAAAATTTAGTGCTGGTCCAAGATTAATTATGTGTAATTTCGCAAATCTATACTACTTCTAAAAGAGAAAACATATGTCAAAACTTTTGCATACCCAATTTGCCCTCTTCAAATTTTGTAATTCTAATTTTATCCTATATGTAAATATATTAAGGGGGTGTTTGTTTTGATTTTTTTTTTGGGATTTCAAAATGGGATTTGAAATCCATAAATGATGT
>NC_033796.1:11162120-11199220 GCF_001876935.1 Asparagus officinalis
ACAAAAAAGCACTTTTTACATCCCAAAACTATCATATCCCAAAAAAAAACCAAAACAAACACCCCCTAACCCTTTATTTATTTCCCATCCTCTTTCATAACCCAAATTATCCCCTTCGTTATCCACCCTCTCCCCTGCCCCTCTCCCTCTCCCCTTGATAACAGACAAAATCGAACCGATCTCTTGCCTTCCCCTCTCCCTCTCTCTTTGATAACGCCCAAATCCCTTAATTACCTTCGTTATCGGTGCTTTCCCCTGCCCCTCTCCCTCTCTCCGTCTCTAAATTAAACTAACGTTTGGACTCCTCACTTCAGTTTCCGTCTCCTTCTCACCTGCTCTCCCCATCCATTTTGTGTTTCTATAAATACCTTCTGCTTCAATTTTGATGGAACAAATAAGTTTTTTTTTTTCAAATTGTATTGTAAGTATGGATATTTGTTATTCTTATTATTACCTTATTGTAATTTCTTATTCATATTCTTAGTTTGATTGTTTGATGGATAACCTTTATTTTTAGTATTGATTGATTGTTGATTATTGCTGTTAGGTGTCCAATATTGATTGGAGGAGTAGAAAGCTATCAAGGTAAATTAGTCTTTATTTTATCTTTATGATTTTCCTCTTACAATTATAGCATTTTGTAATGTATTTTTTGTGATATCTGTTGAATATGATTAAACTGTTATTGTGTTTGGGTTTACTTTATTTTTTTGAGTTGAATAATTTGATATATGCACTGGGTTTTTCCCCCGTATGTTCTGTTAAATGCACTATAACAGTTTAATCACTAATTTCCTCTTTCAGAATTTTTTAAAAATGTTCCCACATTAAAAGCAGTTAAAAACATGAGGATATATTATTACATCATAACAATTGATTTTATCACCATGATTGATACAAATAGACCTTCAATGAACCATATTCTTTAAGGATTCTCACTTTCAAGAAAATTGTCATACTAGATGTTTCTCACTTTGCATTCAGCTACATAAATTTTTGATGGAAAAAGAAAAACTAATACGTTAGAATTATTTTGCTTCTACTTGCTTTTTATCTGAAAGGCCTGAAAATTTTATAGAATGCCATATTACTTCTTCAATTGCTGGGCAATGTTACATTTCCTAATTAAACTATTATTATGTTATCATTATGATTGTTGCTAATGTGAAGTTGCACTCTCATGCGTTGGAAATATCCTAATTTGTTTCATGGTGGAGATTGAGGCATTTACATGCATTTCTATTATGTTTTGTGTAGCAGACACCAATATAGATTTGTTATTGTTTCTATTCTTTCTTGCAGAATAAAGGTAGTCTCTGATTCAGTGATTTAGGACCACGATTTGGAAGGACTTATATATAATTATGCATGTTCATTATGTAAACTGTGTGTTATCGAATTCTCTTCACTATTTAGTATGGCATATTTCTTAAAGAGAGATGGTACTGGGACCTCATGTTGCTGGGAGAAAGTTGGTAAGAGAGGTTGATTCTGTGGAATGTGAAAATAAGGTTTGAGGCTTGTGGAGTATAAACAAGTGTAGGAACTTTACTCCCTAAAAAAAAGGAGCTAATTCACCACTGTAATTTCAATGACATGCTACAGAGCCTTAGTGATGGAACAAAGAGGAATAGAGATAGACCTAGAGAACATGGACTTAGTTAAATCAGTTAGAAAGGATAAGCCGATTACATTATTAAAGTTTCTTAATGTAGTTGAATGGAGAAGGAATATGTATCCATCCCCAACCCCCCACCCCCATCCAGGGGGAAAAGAAGACAAAAGGAAAAGAGTACAACATATATCTTACTTTTTATATGCATATGTATACACCATAACCCCCAACTCTGCCTTCAAGCTGTCTGCTGCGGTGGTTGTATTCCATGAAAAAGTTATTGAAAAATTACATGAATAGGGGAAAACAACAAGAAGTTAGTGAAATTTTTGTTAAATGCTTGGACAGAAAGAATATAACAGAAATTGATAGTAATTCATTTTTTTGTGCAGTACGTTTGTGGACATAACCACAAAAGCACTTTTGTATTAATACTAAAAGACTGCAATTGACGCTCAAGCATTGACCATAGACAAATTATGTCACTAAAACACTGAGGAGGTTATGTATTACTAATAGATACATACTACAGTGTGATAAAATCAGCTAGAAGCTTAGAACAACATCATATGTTATGCAATTTTATGTGTAGTATTAAGCATGATGTATTATAGTGGTGCAGGTTATATTTAATCATATTTAGACATTAAATATTATCCCATATTTCATCTCTACCTCTAACAAACACATTACACATGCTTTGCTCTGGAACCTTTAGTATTGTTTTATAAATAGTAATAATCAGCTAAAAAAGTTCATGTTGTTTTTGCTCCCATGATTGACTTTTAAAAAACCAAAATTACACAACATTTAAGATTAAGTTGATATTAATAAAGTATGAGATAATGGACAACAAGATATTTGACGCCGAACAGCAATATGCCCTGTAATAATAATTAAACCAAGGAAACTTATTTTTTATTCCATAAGGTACTATATTCAATATTATGTTTGTAATATTGCTTGTTTAACTTTTGGAACCTTAGGGGTATTTACTAACAAAGATTCTTGCTCACGTTGACCTTTGCTGTAGTGGATAGCTTATTTTTCTCTGAATACAACATGCAAGAGCATTCATCTATATAATTGAACCCATGTATTGTTGTACTAACTTTATATTTTCGATATTTTTTCAGAATGAAAGATTAAGAACAAACAACAACTACAGCAAGGAAAACAAGGTACATTTCCTTCTCAAAATTAATGCTTTATATAGTTCGTATAGTAATTATAACATTAGTTTTATTAGTGTTTAATTACTATGTTAACTTAACTGAATTTAACTATATTATGAAATTTTCCATTGTGTCAATTATTAAAATTACATAATAAATGAATTCATAACATTTAAATTTATTAGATGTATGTACTAGATTAATATGAAAAATAAATTAATGTTCAATTCTTGTGCAGTTAAATTAATATTCTCACAAGTTTGCGTAATTATTGGAAAAATCAAATGGAATCAAATGAAGGTTAGCCGAACAAGTTTAATTTTTCTAATACATCCTCAAGATAATGAATAACAAATAATTCTAATATATTCATATATATTTATCAACAGCATCAAAGAAAAAATTACTACAATGCGCTAACTACTAAGAAAAGAGAAGCTTATATTGGAAGGGTGTGTCGAAATAAGAGAATAAAGAGGACAATAGATAATAGTCAAAATGCAGAAGAGCAGTCAATGAAAAGAAGTGCAAACTGGCTAGAACGAGCATCCGATTACCAAGTTGAATGCAACGGTGAGCTTTGATAGGCTTAAAAATATAATAATTTATGTTTTTACAGTATATAAAATTAACTAATAACATATTACAATCATATAGGAACAAATATATCAAGGTCGTCCTGTTCAGAACTACACAAGCTTGGAAAGATAGCAAGTTGCATCTATTATGGAGCAATAAAATTTCAATATGAGAGTCCATCTTTTTGCTGCAATAATGGAGAAACAACACTTGTGGAACCTCGTATTCCAGATGAATTATATAACTTGCTAACATCGGATTGTAATGAGGGTGTTGAGTTTAGGAGAAACATTAGAACATACAATAGTGTTTTCTCATTTACTTCATTTGGGGTAGCAATTGATAAAAACTTGGCATCTTCAAGGCATGGAATATACACTTTTAGAGCACAAGGTCAAATTTACCATAGTTTGCCTAGATTGATTCCACAAAATGATAGATCACGCTTCTTCCAGTTATATTTTTATGACACAGATAATGAATTGCAAAATAGGATGAACGTCATACAAGAAGGGAACTTAGCAGAAAAAACAAGACTATAATAAAAATCCTACAAGACAATCCTTATGCGAAAATTCTACGAAGGATTAAAGATGTACCAACATTGAGAGAATTACAAATCTGTATATCTAAGAACACTAACCTTGATCAAAGGATTTATAATTCTCCAACAGCAGATCAAGTGGTAGCAATTTGGATAGAAGGAAACAATCCAAATGAACAGTTAAATAGGGAGATTATAATACAAGAGAACTCTGGACAAAGGCATCAAGTCAAACATTATTATAGTTGCTACGATCCTCTACAATATCCGATTTTATTTCCAAATGGTGAGAGTGGATGGCAACAGTTTATCTACAAAGGTCGACACGAAAGAATACAATTAAATGTGATCGAAAAAGGTCTCAGGCATTGGATTTAGCTAGACAGCTTAATGAGGAGGAATCACAAGGTAAAACCAACGCCAAATTTTAATCTCGTAAGTAAAACATATCATATCCTATTAATTTTTTAAATTTTTTTACAAAATAATAGATATCGAAAGACAAAGATGGCAATATGTTTCTTGTAGGGAGTATTATTGCTACAAGCTTCAGATTCGGAATCCAATAAAATCAATTCTGCTAATTGCTGGACGATTATTTTAACAATTTGTTGTGGACATGTATGTGAAGTTAGATACAACGCGACTTGATTTCTTTAGAAAACAACAATCAAATATAAGAGCAGAATTGTATCAAGGAATTTTTGATAGTGTTACTGCTAGGGAAACACGTGGTGATCATGTTGGACACAGAGTAGTTTTACCACCATCTTTTATAGGAGGACCAAGAGATATGAGGCGTCGTTATATGGATGCTATGGCTCTTGTTCAAATATATGGTAAACCGGATCTCTTCATTACAATAACATGTAATCCATATTGTGATGAAATAAGAAATGAACTTCTAAATGGACAAACAACACAGGATAGACCAGATCTTTCTTCTAGAGTTTTTAGAGGGAAAATAGAAGATCTTAAAGACCATCTATTTAAGAAAAAAATATTTGGTAAAGTAGCTGCCCGTGTCTATGTTATTGAATTTCAGAAGAGGGGACTTCCACATGCTCATATATTATTAATTTTGAAACATGAATATAAGCTAATGAGCCCAGGTCATTTTGATAAATTTATATCGGCAGAATTACAAGATCAATCACTATTTCCAATATTGCATGAGAAGGTGGTAAAAAATATGGTTCATGGCCCTTGTGGATCATTGAGGAAAACAAGTCCATGCATGATTGATGGAAAATGTAAACATCACTACACACGTCTCTTTTGTTCAAAAACAAGTTTAGGGGGTGATGGCTATCCAATATATATGCGAAGGAATGATGGCAAGAAAATTTTTGTACGTAACATAATTTTAGACAATCAATGGATTGTTCCATACAACCCTTACCTGTTAAGTAGGTATAATTGTCGTGTCAATATTGAAGTATGCTCTGGACTTAAGGCTGTTATATATCTTTATAAATATATATACAAAGGACATGACAAAGCAGCTGTGTGTTTTGCATCAAATGAAGAAAAAACCCCAGTAGATGAGATCAAACAATACCAAGATGCGAGATGGGTATCATCACAAGAAGCAATTTGGTGATCAAGGTGGAGTTATATTTGAGAATGATGGAATTATTTACAACTGCGCATTCTCCATTTGTGATCAAGGAAGAGGACTTAATGAGTAAGTCTACATTCTCTTATTAAATAGTATTTCGATGCAACAGTAGTCTGTAATCATTTTTTCTATTTCATAAGCAAGTATTGCATCGCTCAATTGATTATGGTAACTGAGAATAATGGTTATAGCACTCTACATTACAGGTTATGTGGGAAAAAAGGATAAGCTCCTAAATTTAGAAACTAAAGCACTTAATAAACTAAAATAAACTTTAGTTTATTAACTAGCTCCTAAATTTAGAAACTTAAGCACATAATAACTAATGCTTTAATGTATTGGCCACAATAGTTTACTTATTGCATTTGATCTTTTTTTTAATACGGCAGTTAATTATTCATTGAAGAGGTAGGATGCATTAGGACAGGTACTTGGTTACTGACAACATACAAAACCATAATTTGGATGATATATTTGATTGTTGGGAGAGTATTGAGTTTCCAACACTTGGATTAGGTGTGCTCTTTATGTCCACTTTGTTTTGCACTTAACTATTTTATTAAAGGTGCAATTATGTAGTTTATTAAACTATATGCAAGTTTTCCTTAAGAAAAGTTGTCTCCTATTGCTATTATCTTTGTTCTTTTTGGTGTATAATAACTACTGCTTTAATGTACAGGCTTTAGGTCCAAAAGGACTGTGAAATTAATTCTTTTGTAAAGCAGCAACTAAAATAAGCTTTAGTTTATTAACTAGATCCTAAATTTAGAAACTTAAGAACATAATAACTAATGCTTTAATGTATTGGCTTACAAGCTGTTAAAACATTATGTATAAGTTTACCTGTTATAAAAATATTTTTCCTGGGTTGTAATCTTTGACCTGTACGTTGTTGGATAATATTCCATAGCCATTAAGATGGAGAAAACTCAATAGGAATCCGCATTTCATATTTCTTTAATAACTTTCCTGATTGTCTTGTTCTATGTCTTAATTTCTTTCCAGTTTAAGTTCTGCCTTGATTTACTTTATTAATTCTTGTTAAATGTCGGAAGACATGCATTAGAAACCATGTCCACCTGCTTATTAGTAAAATGTACATGACCATGTTTACCAATGCATTGGCATATGAAATCCCTGTAAATTTGTAGCTTCTCACCATTTTAAATCATGATGACGGCTTTGTTTGGATATAATATTTTTATGTACATTTGGCCGGCTTCACCGGCATTTAAGTTTAAAGTCATTGTTGGTCCATAATTTCCATCTCATAAATATACTTGTATCAGATTGTAGTTTCTTCAAGCATCCTTACTAATTTGTTGTCTATTTTATTCATATTTGCAGATTCCATTTTTTTTCCTGATGTGCCAATCCCGCTTCGATTGTCAAGCCATCTTTTGCTTGGTGTGGTCAGAATATATTCCAAAAAGGTAAATTATCTCTTCCATAATTGCAGTGAGACATTGCTCAACGTAAAGCAAGCTTTTCGGTCAACTGCAGTCGATCTCCCTCCACAAAAGTGACCTATATGTGACTGACTCATTGTTTTTTCAGGTTGAAATGAATGGAAAGAAGACTACTACTCTATAAGTTCTTGAAATCAAAGAAAGGAGACTACTACTCATTGTTCTATTTAGATGCGCAGCAGTTTCTTTGATGATGTTTCAGATTCTATTTTTATCTTGTGAGGTGCCTTCTGATTTGAGCTAGCCATTTTTTTCCCATTTCAGCTATTTAAAGTGTGTTCATGCTCTTTTTTGTATCAAGGGAAATAAATTAATACCTCACCTTTTCATTCATGTCTATTGAATTGTAATTCTAGATGATCCATCAAGCTTCACGCACGTTCAAAGTTTATAACTATCGCTTCTTTCAATCATTTTTTTTTGTTTCCAGCTCACTTATTCATATATCCCTACAAGATTAAGAGCATGTGCTCGATATCTCAGTTTCTACCCTTGCGTATTCATGTTAAAAGACATTTTCTCGATCGGTGATCAGCTGCTTATGGTTTTTAAGTTTTGTTTTTGCATGTAACATGTGCCTTATCTTCCCAGTAAACTTGTGACTTGGCATATTCTTTTATGCTTCTCTTTTCCCATTGAACATTATGCTGAATATTAGTTATTTGCAGTTAAGATCAACTAACATTTTCTTGATTGTGTGGTCACTTTTATCACGTGCACCATATATATGATTGATTAAATTCCTTCTCTATGGATAATATTCTAAGTCCTGTGAGATAATGTTTTATTTGCATTCATCTTGTGTATAAATTCAATGCATAATTACGAAAACATTATGGATTTTGACTATTGTAGTTTCTTAATATGCATCACGTGCAGCGCACGTATAGCATACTAGTAAATCAAAAAAAAAAGCTAGAAAAGGAAACCGTAAACCCGTGTAATGCCGTGTTAAACTTGTAGAAATTATTTCCATCAGGAAGCGCCATCTCAAATTACAACAGATGAGCCCTAGAGTTCAATGGCGTAATTAAGTGCTTAGCGCTGCAACTTCATTCGAATCCGAACCCCTCATCACTCGCTGAGTTAGTTTTTTCTTTTTGAACTTAATTAGTTTTATTTCATTCTTTCAATTCCTTGATAATAATTAGTCTGTTTCAGCATCAACTTTTCGCAAAATTTACTAAATTTCCATGTTATTGATAGGAGAAAGATGGAATTTTGAGGAATAATTTCTCACTGGGATCATAAATAAAGATGTATTCTTTATTTGAAGCTAGGTTTTATTTCTATGATTGTTGGCACTGCAATATGCATCAATAATGACAAAATATGGCAATCTCAAAGGAGCAAGAAGGTGCTTTTGGTTAGAAATAACTTTCGAAACTGTTTTTGTCGTGGTGAAATCTTAACGTGGCTTTTGGGAGAAATCATGAAGCTTTACTAAAGGATCGATGCTTTTGCGAAGTGTGAGTCATGAATTATTTGGTAATATTGTTGACTTAGAAGTGCATTCTTATAAAATTCGTGCTGAAAGTCATTTATGGGTGCTTTTCTCAAAGTCATTTTCTTGGAAGTGCATGCTGTTGACATAATTGGCCATAGATAAAGATTAAGGTGCTCCTAAATCCCTACATAACCCCTTCCTGTTATTTATCTGTTCCTCTTAAAATTTTGAATGGAAAAATGGACCATTTGCCTCATAGTTCTGCGGCTTCTGCCATCTCTGTTTTAGAGAACTTTGACCCAGTAAGATTTATGTCCTGTTTGATGTCTCGTCTGTGCATGTTGAAGTTGATCATCGAACTAGAGTGCATATGAAACCACCTCTTCTGTTCAACGACTGACACTTGATCTAAGTTGCATGGGTATGGGTGCAGACCATGATTTTAAATGACAGTCGACATGTCGGATTAGAGGCTAGAGCGGATATGGCCATTTCAAGTCAGATATCGTTTTCGAGGTCCATGTCGGACATGTCGAGGGATATTGCGGACATATCAACCAATTTTCAGCCTTGAAAAATAGGAAATTGACAATTTTTTTTTGAGTTGATAAGTATTAGGGTTTGGGTTTAGTACTCAAAACCCAAACCTGATTAATTCTTTTTGTTAGCCTTTTGTTCCCATAGTAACCCGATAGCATATAATACAGATTAGGGCAAAGAAAAAATATTGCTCTTTTTCCGCCGTGATCTCCTCTCGATTGTCTTCGTCTCAACAAATTAAAATTGGAAATTCATAAAAACGTGATATAAACAATAATTTTGAACCGTAGCTTAAAATCAATCCAAAGTCTAACACTTTATGTCAATTTTATGCAAGGCACTTTACTTTATGCAAGGCACTTCGAAAGCTCTAGTTTGACAATGTGTATTTTATTTATTTGTTGGCATAATATTCCAATGTTTCCCTTCAAGGAATGGAAAATAACTTGTGTCTTGATGATGAATACTCAACTCAAGTAGGATAAGCTATGACAAGACAAGTGTATTCCATCTTGGTGACCAAACTTGAGTAGAAATACATCCGATATGACAATTCAATATTTAGTATATGTCCCCCGACATATCCCCGATTTCCACTATCCAACATGAATTTTAGTTGTCCTACATGAACCCGACATCCGATATTTAAAACCTTGGTGCCCCGGTGCTAGAAGGTCGGAAGGAGAAGTGTGAATGGAAACCCCGGTAAACAGCTGCGGTAACTCTAAAAGTCCTAAAGGTAGCGAAAGGGTAAGGGTACATAAAACGATAAATTTGTAAAAGGTAGTGTAGGACGGCTACATATATGTACATTGTTGGTATTTCTATGTATTAAGCTTACTAATTTACATAATAATAAAATTATTTTTTTATTTACATAAGATCAATATATAAGAAATAGATATGTAGAATATACGTCCAAGAAGTGTATGAGGATTGCTTTAACTTAAAACATGTATTGTACAATTGAGTATATGCCAAAATAAACACATGCATATATTGAAGAAGTGTCCAAGAAGTTTCAATACATGTATCTGTAAGGGTGCTAGTACAGGCATGAGTACGAGTTTGGGGTAGAGGACACGGTAAATTTGTAAAAAGGAGGGTACGAGGACATGGCTATAAATATATATGTTGTGTGTGTGTGTATTAAAGTTAAATAGTTTACATAAAATCAATATTGTTTTTTCATTTACATAAGATCAATATAATAGAAATAGATGTGAAGTATCGAACATACGTCCAAGAAGTGTATGAGTGTTTTAAATTAAAACATGTGGTATATAATTAAGCATAAGCTTGAGCAAATGTGTGCATATATTCAAGAAGTGTCCAAGAAGTTTGGTACGGGTACTGGTACGGCTTCCAAATAGAAGTGCTCAGGTAACATAGTCTATACACCAATTGGATTAGGCTTCTTGACCTGTAGGTCCTTTAAATATAATTAGGCCTTCAATTTTCCTCACTGTTGACGTCTGCTTTCATCTTGAGCTTTACTTCTTTTTTAGTCTCAAACTAACATGATGTTAGTGGATGCACTTTTGATGGCTGTGTAAGCATAATTTTCCTTCCATCGCATTCAGTTCTTTCTCTAAATAGGATGCAGGAAATGTAACCGTTCATCCAGTTTTTCCATTTCTTTCCTTGAACTATTTGTTTATTTATTAATGAGCAATTGTCCAGTTCACTCGAAGGGAGGGCAGGCCTTGGGCTGTGTAGTGTTGGTTGTTTGCAATTACGAGGTCAGTAGCAGCATTGCAGTTGCACTTGCTGTGGAATCAAGAACACCTTGTACTTCAATAAGCGGAAACAATACTCTGGGAAAAGAAAGTCCACAAAAGGATTATAGGTTATATTATGATCATATAGTAAAGCTCATTCCACTAGTAACATGCTGGTATGGAGAGTATAAACTTTCTTTTCTTTCTTCTGAGTTTCATGTTTCCCTTCTAATATACATACTTTTTCGAAATGATCATGCTAATACTATGAAATATTTACGTCCCATGTCTGAACTTGTTCTGATTTCTTCGTGTTAGCTAGCATGTAGCATTTAGGAACATTCTGGAGGTTTTTTCATTGTAAAACGTTTCCAAGAGGGCATTGGCTGTGCCCTATCTTTTTTTTTTTTATTCTTACGAAACTCACCTACATGGTCTATGAAAATGTAGCAATAACATCATTTTGTCTCTTAATAGTTATCGGTTTTATCATTGATAGTAAGAAAATATGTTCTACTGTTTAAGCACACAAACAGCATATTAATTTGGTTATATCTGTCTACATATCTGTTCAAGGGCAGCTATAGTTCAAGCAACATCTAGCAAACTAAACCAGATTTTTTTTTTGCCCCCCAATGTCAAGACTAGTGGATAACAGCACAAATGCTGTTAACGACTTATTTTCGTAAGTGTATACTTGACTGCGTCTTTGCTGATGCAGTGTTCTGATGGCTTGCTTTCCTTATGTAAGACCTAAATCCAGCTAATTACTAGTTAATAGGCTTTGGTTTTGTTTCCATTGTAGCGGATCAGAAGCCATTAGATCAGTAATTTGGTTTGAGAATCTCTTCCAATCAGTATTTCCAAATCACATATTTTAATACGAACTTTGCAACTCGGGTAACAAAGTTATTAACCAACCATCAAGCTTATGATAACTTCTGTAAGAGAATGTACCTTGCTATTCCTATATTCTAAGATATACATAAGGTGTCTCTGTGTTTCCTTCAGGATTCCGACCTTGGACCTCTTCTCACTTGAGCAATCTCTTCTCATGACCTTGCTGTCCATATGGTCTCTCTCTTTTTATTTTTATTTTATTATGTGAATGTTTTTTTCAGGAACTCGTGATCTTGACCTGCATAACGTCAGTTTCTACCATCTGCTGCTATGTGAAACTTCCCTCCAAAGATGTCTTTTTTTTTTAATAACATGTAATACATTTACAACATTAGAGAATGTTTTTTTTTGCAAATTTCTTTTTCCCTTTACATTTTTTTCCGTTTTGGTTTGATCCACTCACATTGTTTTCTATGTTGAGCATCACATGGTCCTCAATGCTTTAGGGTTTCGATCCATTAATGTGCAAATCCATAAATACAGACAGCAGACTGATGGATAATAAACTACCTAAAAAGTATTTAGGAACAGTAGAATGATGGAGTTTAGAATACAGAAGGAATTACCGATTATATCTCATCTGGAAAGGTCTCCAAATTAACCAGACATTTTCAAGAGTAAATGCCTAAGCTAGGCCCGGAAATTAAAAAAGGACTGCTGATACGGTCTTCATCCGTCTTCTTTACGTTATGCTTCACTAAACGCTACTTATAGCAGAAGCTTTAGTCAATACTAGAGGGATTTTCTTTCCCTCTTCATTATTATATAACACTGAGTCAGAAAGAAAGGGTAGCAAAGCTTTGAAAAATGATCCGACACCTCAGCTCTGTGACTTGATGATGGGATATTATTTTGTCCGTGGTTTCAAGATAGAAATACATCGTCTGATGTTTTCTCTCGTTCGACGAGAAAAGGGCTAAGAAAACTTTAAAGAGAACAAAATGTAGGGATAGTGAACCTTAGTTTTTAAGCTGCACATGAAAGAAAATGCAGTAGTTGAGCAAGCAAACAAATCTGCTGACCTTTTCCTCTACTTAAGAATACACTTTGCTCTACATAATATATGGTAGTAACGGTCAGAATATTACCTATGTCCAAATAACTGTTGATGTAGGTACGCAAACCATGTTTATGGAGATAAGTAACTAGCCTTTTTAAGTGCATGATCCTATAATGATCTCTGTGAAAAAAAAAACAGAACAAAGAAACAAACTCCATCAAAAAGAAGTATTTAAGTATGTTACATGAAAAATATTAAAATTTATAATTAGCTTTCTAGTTTCCTACTATATATGGAAAATTTTAAGCTCGCCCTAAAAAAATTTACTACATTCTACTAACCGATCCTGTGTGCTGTAGCAAGCTACCCCCTAACGAATCTAAATTTTTTAAGTGGCGAATTGTGTACTTGAATTTGTACGGTGACCCGCTACGTACTGCGTACTGTGTAACTATGCTCTGTGGGCTAGATCTTATATTTAAATATAATAAATTGAATTACTGTGGAGTAAAGTGCATGAAATCAGTTGCAAGTAACTTTGGACATCATAACCAATATCTGTGGTGGAAAATTTTCATTGTCAAAATAAGTTCAGAGCTAAAAAAAAAAAGCTATTGAAACTGAAGCTTGCTGCAAGAACAACTCATTCCGTTAGTACCGAATAGCTGCTAGAAAAATGTGAAGATACAAGTTTATGTGCTCGACAGCACCAACCCATTGAACATGAAGTTCTACATTGTCAAACACGTGCCACATACACGTATTGGACATGACATTCCTTTGTGTACTTTTTAGCAATGACTGGGTTGTAACTGTTATTTTTATGTCTGTGTCAATATCAGAATTCATATTCTGCTCACTAGTTGTGAGAATATCCATGATCTAGCACTCTATACTTGTTTCACATTTAAAAGTTGAATGGCTTAGTTCATTGTAATCGAAACCAGGTTGATTTCTTGAATCTTAAGTCACCATGTCGTGAATATGGTCATGCTTTTAGCTCGAAGAATTAAAAGACTGGTAGGTGTTTACTTGAATAGAACTTTAGTCTATTCCCATTCTTGGTTTTTTGCTTTTTTTTCCTATAAGAAGGCTGTAACCTATTTTGTTAAAGAATAAAATTATAATTAGCACTAATGTATAGCAAATTAAGTAGAACACGCAGTTTCTTTTCCTTATTCCTGGACACTGGACAGAATTGGTGTAGGATATTAAATGCATTTGTATCTGATGAATTGTATTGTGTTAACATCTATCAGCAGTCTACCATGGGGACTATGAGGGACGGATTGAGATCGACTTGTGGAAGGCCACCATCTTGTGGAAGGCCACCATCTCATCGACCAACCATCATAGTATCGCAACTCCTACCTAGATTAATCAGTTGGCTGAATTTCTCTTTCTTTCTTGGTTTAATCCAATGTGATATATAGGACAGTTCACCCAACTAAAAATTGATGCAGCTCTTGAGAATCAGTGTTTTAACATTTTTCGATGATGCAACGCCTTACTAACCTTTTTTAATTTTCTGGTGGATAAGAAAGTAAGAAAGTATGCTATGCCCTTTTGTGACGAAAGCTAATTGTTGCATTGATCAGTTGATTGAAATGAGATCGATCAGATGTGTATATGTATCACAACATTTCTTAGGGGAAAAAACCCCCCAACAACCAATAGGGACTCTTGTATGAGTTAAATACACATATGTTCTGGGAGAACCATATGTTCTGAAGAATAAATATGGATGCGTCTTCATGCAGGATGTTGGGTACCATTGCGTTCAACACTGGATGTTCCTTGAAGAAAATCCTAAATTTTCTTCATAGCTCGAGATATACTTTTAATAATTTGTAGTAAATCCTGGATTGGTTACGCTTTGACTAGTTTTTTACTCTAAAAGAAAAAGAAATATATCAAGACCTACTTTGATTTGATTTCCAGCATTATTTGTTCGACAAGTTCTGTACTTACTTTTGATGCACCACCTTAAACAGAATCTGATTTTAATCATGACATGTTATGTTGACTGTCAAGCAGTAATTATTCTCATCATTAATAAGCAACTCAGATTATTTTAAGTAGCAATTGCCGCCATTAAGCCCATTAAACAATTGATCTTCTAGTGTTATCTCTGCCCTTGCCTAATCATCAGCATAATCTACCCTAAAATGCATGTATGCGTGGAGTTTTCCTCTGCAGGTCATTCAACTGTTGAAAAACAATATGCGGGCCATAGCCAACTGGGTATGAAGATTCTATTTTCAAGCAAATTTTCCGCTGTATGGGTATATAAATCATGTTTTTAATTGATTTTCTCTTGAATAAAACTCTCTGCAGGTGTAGAAATTCCAACCACAAAGGAAAAGAAAATGAAGAAACGATGTGAACTGGATAGATCGTGACTGAATCAATGTAAGATGGACATAACCTGAATATGCTTATCTTGTTGGTTTCGCATTGCATTACGGGATACGCGCTATCTTAAATTTGATTGTTACATATCAGTTAGTGCAATTTCTGAAGCCCGCAATTTTCTTTTTATTCTTGTATCCTTTTCAGCAGTGTGCAGCCCTCTCCTCAAAAATGTATACCGGCAATCATCATAAACAGAGAAAAATAGTTTCCCTTTTGAACAGAAAACATAATGTGGCCCCCGTGCTAAGCAACACTGGTAGAGCAATCAAATAAATCATAATCACCAAAATGTTTATTCTACAATTTCTATTGCTTTTAGGCTGTGGTTGTGTGCTACCAGCATCTGATGATTATGATTAATTAAAAAATTTACCTTTATTTTTTACTCAGAGTGCAACAATCATTTGCCGCATACATCATCATATTTGGCTTTGGTCTCATAGATACAACAGTACTAACAGGGGAAGTCCAGAGTCTTACCGAGCGCAATCTATTCATCTATAATTAGGGGTGTCCAAAAGCCAGCCGGCCGGGCTGTGTGCCGCCGGCGAAACAGTGTTTTTTTTAAAATTTTAATTTCTTTATAATATATGTATGTGGATAAGTGTGTATATATAATAATAGTTATATATATATATATAATACTATTATATATATGAGATTAATGAGTATCCTTGTCATAGGGGAGGAGATTTCCTCTTAGCGCCTCTAAAATACATGATTGAGCGACATTATGGATTGATCCGCGCGTTGAACTTTGATAACATATTCTAAACCTTTAACACACCAAGTTTGGGGTGAATCCGTCGTCGTTTGCCCTCATCGAGCGCATGTTGAAAAGTTCTATTCTTCAACCGGTTAAAATTGATATTGAGTGGATGAAGGGTCAAAGACAACGGGTTCACCCCAACTTGAGTGATTTGTGTTGGGTTGTAGATATGTTAAATCAAGTTCAAACCGGAAGCGGATCATCCACACATGTTGCTCAATCATGTGATTTTACTGAAGGTCATAGGAGAGAAATTCCCCTCTATGACAAGGATAACCCATTATATTCTTCTCTCTAATGTATATGTTGTGGGGTTGTGCTTGTGTTTTATGTATTTAATACAATTTGTCTATATGTAATTACTATAAGTATTACAATTTGTTTATGTTATAATATATGTATATGTGTCGTCAGTGTTTGTATTATATATATAACATATAATTATGAAGACTGAATGAATACTTTGGGCTACTTAGTATACTAATTATATAAATAATAAGTATATCTTTTATATAGTATATATCCTTATATATATTATGATATGAATATGTATAAGTATGCTGCTTCTCTTATCATATGTGTACAGTGTATACTCTCTCTTATATAACTTATTAAGTTATATAAATATACTTCTTAGTATATAAGTATATAATACTGTATATATTAAGTATACAGTATGTACCATCTTTTTATATAGTATATTATATATATATTATATATATATATATATATATTACTCTCTCTTTAGTATATAATATATATAAGTATACTCTCTCTTAATATGTATAATTATATAATGTATTATATAAGTTATTGTTTATATATATTGTATAGATATATAACATATACTATGTATATCTTATATGGTATTTATAATATTTCATAATATACTATTATATATGTACATATAAGTTTATGTATATATGTGTATATATATATATATATATATATATATATATATATATATATATATATATATATATATATATATATATATATATATATATATATATATATATATGTTTATGTATAATACAATTTGTTTATGTATAATATATGAATGACATGATTATTAATGAAAAAGTTAATTTTTATCATCTTTTATTTCTATAATTTTTTGTACTTGTAATTTATGGTATTTTAATTAATTAAAAAAAATTATGTTATTTTTTATAATTTTTCTGTATATTTTATGCTTTATTATTTTTTTTTAATTAAAAAAAGAATTAAAAATAAAAAAAACCCGGGCCGGCCCGGAGCCCAGCCCGGTCTGACCCTGGTCTAGGTCCGGGCTCCGATTTTGCCCGGCCCGGATGAACAGGTCTATCTACAATAATGGAAGGATTTAAGATTTACTACTCATACTATAGTAATGCTACAGTAAATTACTGTAGTATTTTTACTGTTGCATAAACATGAGGATCTGAGATTTACTATTCATGTTACATTAAATATTGTAGCGTTATTATTGTATCACAGATGAGAACTGCATCGTTCAAAAATATATATTGTAGCATTATCATCGTAACTCAAGCGGATGCTGTAGCATTTAAAAAATGTTACTGTAGTGTTTACAAAAAGTGTATTTAAAATACCGAATTACTGTAGCATAAGTAAAAAAATGAAGACCGTGCTTTGCACAGGGTGCGCACTAGTTATCTGAAAATGGAAAACCAGTTTCCTATTGACCACGTATAATATTATAAAAAAACATTTTCATTCAATCAAATTTACATCAAGAGTACTGGATGAATCAAACATATAATTAATCAACTATATAACTGAACTGTCAGGTTTAAAAATTCTTTTTTCAGTATCTGATACATAATCTCAGCCCAGATTTTTAATAGTCTCTGTAACCTCAAGTTTCCATTATAAATACGAACCAAGTTGCAACAGTTTTTAATTATTAACGTAAAATTTTCTACGGATTCTTGTGTACAATTCTTAATATAATAGCAGCAAGTTGTAAATAAAAGCTGACCAACCTTCGGCAAAAAAAAAAATTTAAGAGTGTAGGTGGCAAGTACCAATGTACAGCCTGATGCTTGGAGTTTACTCTCTTCATATACTCATTGAGAAAGAGACTTGTGAATATTCTTCTCTGGATCAATGAAGTAAGAGCTAAAATATAATTTAACATGCTATAAGGATAAAAATGCAGTGGTGGAGAATCTGCTGGCCTCAGTCTAATTAAAGATTAAAAAACCTAATCTACTCAATGTTATGTTGCAGTGGCCACTTTTCTTTTTTCCTTAATGCATGGGGGTGGGAGTAAAAAAAAAACACAGTAAACGAATGGTAGTAGCTAGGATGGGTGAACAATGAAAAGGAAATTATACTTTCTAAAGTCCAACTTCATATACTAATTGAGAAAGAGACTTGTGAAATTTCTTCTCTGGATCAATGAAGTAAGAGCTAAAATATAATTTAACATGCCATAAGGATAAAAATGCAGTGGTGGAGAATCTGCTGGCCTCGGTCTAATTAAAGATTAAAAAACCTAATCTACTTTTTGTTATGTTGCAGTGGCCACTTTTCTTTTTTCCTTAATGCATGGGGGTGGGAATAAAAAAGCACACAGTAATCGAATGGGAGTAGGATGGGTGAGTAATGAAAAGGAAATTATACTTTCTAAAGTCCAAACTTTTGAAAGTGGCTTACCTTGAATTATTATTATTATTTTTCTTGATTTATAATCCTTTTGCTTTGTCAGCATGGAATTGTCTTTTACTTTCTCATAATTCACGGGCCAATTACTTTATGTTGCCATCTTATTCTTGGATGTTGATGGATTATTCGTGCAATCATTACTACAAGACCTCATTAGCCTAATGTTTTCAAGTCTAATCGTGTCTTGGATTTGATGAACACGTCATCGGAGTATTGAAAACCATAGTCTGGCTTCTATTTTTTAGACTTCCTGAGGCTGGATACGTATTTGTTGACACTGGGATTGAAGCCCTGCATTAGTTTAAGCTTGGTCCTTAATTTTTAATTACTGACAACCAACAATGAACATTGCTAATCAAATCCATGACACAAGTCTGAGCTAGAGATGTTGACATTGGGGCTATAGCTGCGATAAACTAGTTATAAGGTGGGTCCACTCTATAATTTATAACCTGAAATAATAATGTAGCAGGATCATTATATCATCATTTATTCATGTTAAAGCTGTTCTCAATATTTTACCAATGCTTTTTTTTTTCTGTTTCTTTTTTTACAGCAGTACCTTTCAGCCCTTTCTCCTTCCGTGTACATTTATGCGGTATCTTCGGTAAGGCTGTTTTCTTGTAGCGTAGAACATCCACATATTTATTCTGATGTTTTGTGCGGTAAACTGCTACTCTACATTCATATTCATATTCTAGACAGGCCATAGTACAGAATTGCATACAAATCAGTTTCTCCGTAATTTTTTTATTTTTTTAAAAAAAATCCTAATTCATGCAACTCATAAAACTTTCACGGATTTGGGAAGAAGCTTACAACAAACTTCCTTTTCTGAAAGAAAATGGGCATCTTTGAAAGCGCAAAACCTCCCCACCCCATCCACTCTTTAGCTTAAGTAGGACCCACGTACCCGTGTTTATTAGTGCGCATCCGGGCTCCCTTGTTTGTACTGGTCTGCCGTTTTCTTGGTGTTTTGCTTCCGAGCTCTGGCACGACACGTTGAGGTGGCCATCGCTTGTTTCTACCTCCACGGTAGAGTCACAAACTCGAGAGAAGTCCAAAATCCCTCTGCAGTTATCACGGACCCCCTCCTGTGCCCAAGTGAAAGAGTAGTTCTAATTCCGCTACTAGCCTCCTCGCACGAATTCGGCATTACAAACACCGAAGCATGTAGGGTCCTTCCTGTGAACTGTTATCGGTCTCATGAAATATTTGATGACTGATGCAGTACGGTTGGCATTTGTTCAGCTAAAATGCGATGGCGTGGAAGGGATAGGCCTAATCAAACAGGGGGGTGCATGGGATCAGTGGTGCCTTGCTTCCGATGGCACCCTAAAACTTGTCATCAGCCATCACTGAGTCACTGACAAAGACATCCATTTTGGTAGTTATAGAGAGGGCGTAAGTTTTGGACCAGGGAATGAGACAACAAGGCTTAGCCTGGCCAAAGAGCTCTTGACACGTTGGAGCGATAGGAGTTGGATGCGCCTATTGGAAGCTACAGGGTCGGTTTGGCGATCCTCTCAAGCCTGGCTGGGTCAGGACTGATTTTGGCCCAGTTTTAAAAAAAGAATTGGTTCTTTTTTGATCCATTTTTTTTGCCTTGAAAAAAACTGTGCCGGTATTTCCCAATTAAAATTTCTGCCAAAAATGGGACCAAGCTCAAACTTGACCATGCTTTTGGTGGTTGACGAGCAGGTCCCTTTAACGAATTCCACTGAAATGATCTAGTGAAGGTGATGGGAGAAGATAATGCTTTGGCTGGTTAGGTTTAGGTAAAATGTAAAGCATCATAAGTAAAGAACCTGGTATTATTTGGAGATAAATTAAGCCATAAATAACACTGCATATGAGAGAGTTCATCAGCTCTTTGGTAACTGGAGGATGAAGGAAAAAGTTGTGTAATCCTTTTAGATTGTTCTCATCCAATTTTTTTCCTTTTAGGCTGATTGGGAAATGGAATCTTCTAAATGCTGTAACTTGTCTAGGCTGCAATATATACAGAAGTGGCAGGAGGAGGAGTAGCATTTAGTTCACTGTATAAGAGAGTTCTTGTGAGCCACTCTTAGAGCCCGTTTGGAACTTTTTTTTTTACCATGAAAATGAAGGAAAGCTGCCACAGTTGTCAAAAGTGGAAAGCTGCCACAGTTCTGACAACTGTGGCAGCTTTCCTCTTCTTTTCATCCCAAAAAACTAAAAACAAACGGCCCTTATCTCATTCTTGTTTCGTTCCATGATTTGGAGAAGGGGTAGCCTACAAAATGAAAATGTCTTGTTTGTTTGATGATTCTAACCCAGGAAGATTTTTCATATTTTTCTTTCTATCATCAAGCGCAAGAAAAAGTTTTTCATCAACAACTAGAAATGAGCTTTCTGGATCCAAATAAAGATGCATAATTAATATATTTTCATTCCTCAAAAATACGAATGCGGACGGATTTGTTTGCAACTGTGACTGGCACAATAAAGAGGACAAGTGAGACTTTATTGCAGTATTTTTTGACAGTAAAAGCGTAAGCATGGAGACAGCCCAGAAAATTGAATTCAGAGCGTATAAAACCAATTTGCATGTAAAAGAATTTACAGTAGTAGATGAAGGAGGCTAGTTCCTTGATATAGTTGGTTTCGTTAAATATTATTATTCAAAAGCTAAGTACATTTTTGCAAAACAAATAAGTGCATAGGGATGCACTAGTTCATTGGAATTTTGTCTGCATCTAGATGTAGATCTCCTATAGAGCCGATCCACTGCCAAACCCTACGAAAAGCTCCACCAATTATTTAGCTTTGCGACAAAATTTGCATTTTGGAAATCATGTAAAATTTGCAGTTGCAGAGATCAGTTTCTATCTTCGAAGAGGAAAATATCGAGAAGAAGAAGACAAAGAAAGAAAGAGGTAGAAAAAGAAAGAAAGAGGAACAAATGAGAGAAAATGTTAATACAAAATAAGTATTGTTAGAGTTAATATATATTAAATTTAGTTCCTCTAAACATTACATCAAAACTTCGAAGTTATGTCGAGCGCCGTTTTTTATGGGTCGAAACCTGGACTCACGTAGCGGTGTCAATTTTTAGAAAATCTGCATTTAATTCGTGATCGGTGGGATTTGAACCCGAGTTGCTCTGATACCATCTTAAATTTAGTTCCTCTAACCATTACACAAAAACTTCAAAGTTATGATGAGGATCAGAGTTGCTCTGGTACCATCTTAAATTTAGTTCCTCTAACCATTACACAAAAACTCTGGAGTTATGGTAAAGATCAAGGATTGTAGTTTTATATTAATTCTAACAAGTGTTATCAATGCTTGCTTTGGAATTGGTCCATATCCAATCTTTCTCTGAATAATTAATCTGGCCTTTCCTGTTGCCTTAGATGATGGTGACCATGCACTTAATGATTTATGTAGGGTATTCTATGGAATTTATTTATTTTATTTTTTGAAAAGGTGGAATTTATTTTCAGATCAAGTATGTAACTCTTTAAGTGGAACAAGAGGAGATCTCCTTGAAATATATTCCTAAAGTCCAGTCAAAAGGCTAAAAAGCAAACTCGTGAAATCTATGAGCAAATGAATATGTTCTTCCTAAAGACCTTCCCCTCATTTTTCTGGTTGCCAAGCTTAGGATTCCCAAGCATCATATCAAAATAAGTAACAACATAAAGTACAGCTCTAGAGTTTTTGTATGTTAGAAGATCCATAATGGCTCCTGTCCAATTGTCCAAGCACCCATGGCACATAATATTAGGGACCCATCAGCCATCAATCCCATCATGCATTAGAGTGACATGGCATAATCCTTCAATCAACACTATGTGGGTCATGATGCATGTACCCCACATGTTTATGATTAACTTACCCCCATATATATAATCAAACCATCACTCTACTCGTATTCTATAATTGAAAGAGCAACCCTAGATTACTTTCCAAGTGCCATGAAGAAAATAACCAAAATAAGAAGGCCCTCCACCTCCTTTTACTCCCTATCAAGGATGTGGTCCTATAGCTCATGATAGCTTATATTGTCATTTCATCAAATTTTGAAGGTGCCCACATAAAATATCAGGGGGGGAAACTCTTTTATTCTGGGCAATTGTCAGAATACCCCCTCTTTAACTTTCAAAATATCAGAAAAATCCCCCTTAAATATATGGATTATTATAAAACCCCCCTTTTAACTTTTAGATTTTATCCAAAAAACTCTTTAACTTTGAGATTTTATCAAAATATCTACTTAATTTAAGGGGGTTTTCTGATAAAATCTCAAAGTTAAAAAGAGGTTTTCAACCCTTAAACTCAGGGTTTTTCCCCTGATATTTTGAAAGTTAAGGAGGGTATTCTGATAATTATCCGAAGTTAAGGGGCTTTTGATGATATTTAGCCATTCTTTTATTCATTTCATTTAATGAGGGTTAATCAATGGAGTTGGACCCTAGGGAACATGGTATCATGCTTAATCCTAACTGAGAGAGAGTGGGGGAAAGCAAAAGCAAGCCTCCAAGTGAGGTTAGTAAGAGAGACTAAAGATCAGAGTCTAGATTATGACATTTTGTTTTGCTTCGTAGTTTCCACTTCCTTCTCTATGTAACTTGTGGTTTTATTTGACTAATAAAGTAAGTTGGGGTTTCATTTTCTCTTTAAGCAGTACAAGATGTTGTCAACTTGTCATGGTAAGACCCACCCTCAACTTTCTTAACTTTCTGGTCATTGTTCTGGGTTAACTTAAACCGACTCTGGAACCTGACCACTTGCTCTAATTTAAACCTGGCCCTATACTTTTGATTAGACAAATACATATTCATTAGAGAAAGAGATCATGTTGAGCCAGGCAAAAGTTTTTAGTTAGGATACATTGTATATTGCATTCCTTGCTTATTTTCTCTTGAATTAATGGCTAACTTAATGTATATTGTGTCGTGCGCCGTGCAAAAGCATGCTCGACAACCAAACGAGTCGGTGAGTGATGAGAGAAGAGAACCAAATCAAATCATGAGTGCAATCCACCAAATATGACACAAATCAAACCAAACACAGATATTTATGTGGTTCGGCAATTGTTTATGTCCATGGGGAGAGGATGAAGATATTTCACTATATGGAGGAGAAATGCAACGGGTTACAACTCACAAAATCACTCAAATATAACCCTAACCAAATTTCACTATATGGAGGAGAAATGCAACGGGTTACAACTCACAAAATCACTCAAATATAACCCTAACCAAAGCTCTCAACTCCCTCACAATATCCAAATATAACCCTAACCAAAGCTCTCAACTCCCTCACAATATCTCCCTCTCAAAGTGCTCAAAAGTCTCCTTTCTCTGATTTAAACGCTCCCCAAAAACCCTAGAAACGTGTGTTTCTATTTACATCAAAACACAATCCAAAACCAATCAGGAAAACCAATTCTGGCCCATAACCGCTTCGCGGTCGACCGGGCACAAACATGCGGTCGACCGGCTAGAGAGACAAATTTCAACCCTGTAATCGTGCACGTTTTCGGTCGATCGGCCATAGGCATTCGGTCGACCGACCTGATTATCGGTCGACCAGTAGAACACGTTCGATCGACCGACCAGAACAGGGTTTTAGACCTTGTAATCCAACAGTCTGTCTGTCGATCGGGCCTATGTTGTCGGTCGACCGACCCGTAACCACACTTGTGCACTTCAATTTTCCCGTTCTTCTTCGCGGTTTCTTCAATTCTCCACCTTGGTGAAGTTTTTCCAAAAATGAGCCAACACCAAACATGAGCACCGCTACGTTGTCTCACCAAATTCGACTGCACCAATGTGGTTGTCTACGTACCCCCTCTCCCAAGAGATCAAGTCGCCCGTAGTTCATCCAAATGGCCAAGAACGACCTCAACAATCACGAATTTGTAACAAGTTTCTACAATGATCGAATTTGTTACTCGGAACCACCTTTGTGAGTATATCCGCCGGATTATCTTTCATGTGGACTTTCATAATCTCTACATCCCCATTTTCAAGAACATCTCGAACGAAGTGATAACGAGCGTCGATATGCTTCGTCCTTGCATAAAAAACCTGATTCTTCGCTAAATAAATATCACTCATGCTATCACAATAAATGGTGATGGATCGCTGCGAAACACCAAGATCCTCCAAAAGTCCTTGAAGCCAAATCGCCTCCTTAACTGCCTCCGTAATCGTCATATACTCTGTCTTCGTCGTAGATAAAGTCACCGTAGATTGCAAGATGCATCTCCAACATACCGACGTACGGGTCAAAGTGAGCACATACCCCGTAGTAGACCGGTGTTTATCCAAATCTTCATCGTAGTCCGAATCTACGTATAATACATAGTTGCCTACCACTAGTGTCCCGCTCAAAAACCAAACCAACATTGAGAGTATCTCGAATGTACCTCAAAATCCATTTCACGGTATCCCAATGACCCGGACCTGGGTCGTGCATGTATCTAGAAACCATGCTCACTGCCTGTGATAAATCTGGTCTCGTACAAACCATAGCGTACATCAAACTCTCAACCGCGCTCGCATATGGATTCTTCGACATCAACTCTCGATCTTCAACTGTCTTCGGTGAAAGATCAACTGAAAGCTTCAAATGGGCTCCTAATGGTACACTAACTGGCTTCGTCTCCATGCTCACGTTGAACCGCTGTAGAACATTCTTCAAATAAACCACTTGTGTCAAATAAATTCTGTCACTATCTCTGTCTCTGCCAATCTTCATTCCCAATATGCGCTTCACCCAAATCCTTCATCTCGAACTCGCTCGAAAGCTAAATCTTCAATTTATCTATCGTGGATCTGGAAGTAGAAGCAACCAATATGTCATCGATATAAAGTAATAAGTAAATGTACGTACCTCCATTCAACTTGCGATAGTACATGCATGGATCAAACTGGCTCCTAATGTACGAATGACCGATCATGAACCCATCGAATCGCTTATACCACTGTTGAGGAGATTGCTTTAAACCGTATAGTGATTTCTTCAACCTACAAACTAATTTATCCTTCCCTGCAGCTCAGAATCCCAATGGACGAGTCATATAGATTTCTTCATCAAGATCACCATGAAGAAATGTTGTTTTTACATCCAACTGATCTAACTCTAAACCATATTGTGCCACCAAAGCTAGCAAAATCCGAATCGAAGTATGTTTCACCATCAGAGAGAAAACCTTATTATAATCAATACATTCCTCCTGTGCATAGCCCTTCGCAATCAACCTAGCTTTGAACCTCACGGGAGTGCCTTCAATGCCCTCCTTTTTCGTATATACTCATTTACAACTAATTGTCTTCCGTCTTTTTGGAAGCTCGACAAGCTCCCATGTGTCATTTCTATGAAGAGACTCCATCTCCTTCTACATAGCCACCTGCCACAAATCAGCCTCCAAACTCTACTCGGACTCTCTGAATATAGTAGGAACCATCTCATCGACACTCTCCACCGGAAGTGCATACGCAATAACTGTGTCTGTATATCTAGCTGGTATCTGTATGTCTCTCCTCTGTCTGCGAACTGCAATAGAATCCTGAACATGAGCCATCGGTTCCTGATCCTGCTCAACTGTACATGTATCCTCCAAATCATCACCGTGCTCGCCTGGCGTCACCTTAGTCGACACTCTAATGGATACGATATCATCTAGATAATATGGAGCTGCATCAATCTCCATCACATGCTATGTCTCTAATATCGGGTCGCTCTCCACTTGATGAGAGCTGGGAAGCTTCAAGATAGAAGCCTCATCGAATGTGACGTCTCTACTCAGCACAATCTTCTTATCAACTAGATTGTAAAGCTTGTATCCCTTGACTCCATGCTGAATTCCATAAATATGGCATTTCTAGCTCAAAGTTCCAATTTATCTGTTCTAATATGATAAAATACAATGCACCCAAATACCTTGAGCTGATCATAGTCGTGTGCTGGTTCTCCCGATCACATCTCCATAGGGGTCTTCCCCTCAATCGTAGATGAATGCATTCTATTAACGAGGTGACTCTCATAAGAAAGTGCTTCAGCCCAAAAGATTTTCTTCAAACCACTCTGCTACAATAAACATCGGACTTTCTCCAGCAAAGATCGATTTAACCTTTCTGTCACCCCATGCGGCGTGTGACTAACTGTGAAGTGTTTTTCTATACCCTCGTCTCGACATAGCTGCTGAAAGGGGTCAGAAATATACTCACCGTCGTTGTTGGATCGTAACGTCTTGATCTTTCTCCCAGTCTGCAGTTCAAATCTCTTCTTCTATTCTACAAATATCTCTAGTACTTCACTCTTTTTCGTCATGGTGTACACCCAACAACGCCTAGAATAGTAATCTATAAACGTGACGAACTAATGTTGACCATCAAGTGATGTCGTCTTGGTGGGACCCCAAACATCTGTGTGCACATAGTCTAAGATGCGCCTCGCCCTATAGATGGTTGTCCCTAACTTCACATTCGTCTTCTTACCAAGAACACAATGCTCACAGAACTTAACTTTCTCACTCTTGGCTTCCTTCAATAGTCCCTGCTTGCACAAAACTTGCAATGACTTTTCACCTGTGTGTCCTAACCTATAGTGCCAAAGTCTGCTCGCGTCCGTCTCTGAAATAGCTGAAGCTACCTGGCCAATCTCAGTACTCGCCTTCAGATAATATAAATTTCTACTACGGACTCTCTTCATTACCATCAAAGATCCCTTAATAACATTCGCTACAACATTCTCAATGGTCATCTTGAATCCCTTCGCCTCTAAAGCTTTAACTGAAATAAGATTCTTCTTCAACCAAGGAATAAATCTCACTTCATTCAATTCACGAACTACTCCATCGTGCATCTGAATCGTGACGGTACATATCCTACAAATGCCACATGATTGATCATTTCTTATGACTACCACGCCCCTATTGAGTTTCTCGAATGATGCAAACCAATCTCGTCGGGGAGTCACATGGTAAGTAGCACCATAATCAAGCATCCAATCAGATGCATCCACATGGTTCACCTCTAGAGTAATCAATAGAGAAAAGAACGAATCATCAGAATCATCATATCTCGCGACGTTCACCTCATTGGCCTTCGGGCCCTTCTTCTTGCTATTCTCCTTCTCCTTGAGCTTTGGGCAATCTCTCTTCCAATGTCCTTGTTCCTTGCAGAACGCACACTTGTTCTTCGCTAACTGGTGGTGGCCCCTTGACTTTGACCTGTTTCTATTACCACCTCTTGGATATGCACTTCTAGCTCTCGTCGACAAGGCCTTTCCTGAAGTGCTAGCACAGTAAGTCTCTTTGTCCTTCCTCCTCAAATCGTAGTTCGTCAATGCGTTAGTTGTTTTCGTCAAAAGTTGCCTTCATCATTGATTTTATTAAACTTCAAACGTTACAAATGAATTCAAATAACAAAGAATTAAAAATTACAACTTTCTTAAAAATAAACACAAGATCCGTTTATCGTCTCTTGCTTGCGTGGGTCTTTAGCCTGTGACGGGGACGTCGATATCCGTAGACCACCTGGCAATCAGATCTGGTTCAGAGCTTAGTCGATCCGCGAGGAGATCTAGAAACTGAAGCGCCTATCTCGGAAAAAGCGAGATATTTGCTCTTCTTAGGATTACCGACGAGGGGTAATGCTAAGGAACGGATGCGGGTGATGTAGATCTGATGAAGAAACTCTCTTGCGTTGAAGTGCTCGGTCACTCTTCACTCCGGCAGGGCTTCGCCTCTTCTCCAAAATTCTAGATCTGAAAAAATGAGGCCTAAGGCTTGTATTTATAGGCATGAGGGATAACGGAGCGGTTAAAACGGACTACAGGGCCCAAATCCGCGTTGGGACACCCCTGGGGTGTCTCAAAAACTCCGAGACACCCCTGGGGTGTCTCGGAAAATCTGAGACACCCAAGACACCCCTGGGGTGTCTCGCATTGACCGAGACGCTCCGTTGAGGTGCATTCGTCCGCGTTCGTTGTAAATTCTTCGTCCGAACTCGGATTTTAGTGATTCGAAGTGCGTTGGAAGTCTGACGAAGAGTTCTATCAGCTCCAATGGTTGGATTATCTGTAAAATGAACGAGACACGAAGGGCGTTGTTCTTTTTGTAACATCGCGGGGCTCTCGATTAGCCCGTGCCTTCGTTATCCCGAAATTCTGTCAGCTCACGTAGTTCGTCGGTTTACTTCAATCGTTCACCATGTGATTGGTCTAGCCTTCAGTCGGCATCAGGACCTGTAGTTAGCTTCAACTCTTGGTTCCTTCGATTTTCGGTCTATTCGATGCTTTGACGAATAACCGAAGTTCTTCTGGCGCTGCGTTTATCGCCTGGCCGTCGTCGGAGTCTCGAGTCTACCACCAGTGAGTTGAGTTTGGCTCGTGTCATTGAGTTGACTTTGAACTGATTATCTCCGTCATGATATATTGATTTGCGCTGACTTTTTGATCGCAACGCGTTGATCGGCGTTGACCTAGGGTTACGCGTTGACCGGCGTTGACCCTCGGGTTTCGAACGTCGAATGTTGACTTTTTGGTCGCAACGCGTTGACTGGGGTAAAAGAAATGATTCGGGGTATCGAACTGTCGCGCGGGGGTCAAAACTCGGGCAAAACACCCCTGGGTGCCTCGGCAAGGCCGAGACACCAAAGGGGTGTCTCGGCATTGCCGAGACACCCATGAGGTGTCTCGGCAAAGCCGAGACACCCTTGAGGTGTCTCGGTTTTGCCGAGACACCTAGTGGTGTCTCCCCCCTAGCGGTCCCCTCCATTTGAAATAACCCTTTTCACACTTGAATTTTCAAGAGGGAGGTTTGTGGTCCCCTCCATTTGAAATAACCCTTTTCACACTTGAATTTTCAAGAGGGAGGTTTTTTAGTTAAAATCTTTGGGGGGTTTTGTGAAAATTCGGCTGAAATTTTGTGGAGGGTTTGCAGGACCAATCTGTAAAAGCTGATTCATCTGCATGTGTGGATTTTTATCCTGAATTTGTTGGGTGCTCGAGTCACGAGACCAACTAGGGGAGTTGATGCGTCAATGACTCGCAGTTATAGAATTTTTGGCAAATCCTCAGCCATCAACGGATTTGATTAGCCTTTACCGACTACCGTTTGAGTCGGGCTAGCATGCAGATTGTTTAAGTCCGTTCCACATGTGACGTTGTGCTAAAGGAATGAACTCCCTTAGACTTGATGCTACGACTTCGAATACGTAGACTTTGCCATTATTACGGGAATAGACTACCCGACAATGCGTGTTAGACTCTGACTTATCCTTACTTAGGATTCAGGATAAAAATCCCCAGACTCGGATTCTGGTGTCTTCTTCAATCGGTAAAAGACTAAACCGGCAACGCGTGTTAGGCGTTGGCTTATCCCTGCTTAGGCTTCGGGATAAAATTCCCCGTGCGTGTGAGGCACGGATTATGGTGTTATTAATAACAACCTGCCACAATGTTGAATATGTGGTCTTTTGTCCTTTTTACGGTCAAATACTAACCGGCAATGCGTGTTAGACATAGACTTTGGGATTTTTGGCAAACCCCCGGCCATCAACGGGTTTGACGTGCCTTTACCGATTACCGTTTGAATCGGGCTAGCATGTGAATTATTAAAACCCGTCTCACATGTAACGTTGTGCTAAGAGAATTGCTTCTCTTAGACTTAATGCTATGATTTTGAATACATAGACTTCGGCATTTTTTACGGGAATATGGCATCCGGCAACGCGTATTAGGCGTTGACTCATCCCTACTTAGGATTCAGGATGAAAGTCCCCAGAATTGTACTCTGGTGTCTTTTTCAATCGGTGAAAGACTAAACCGGCAACACGTATTAGGCGTTGACTCATCCCTACTTAGGATTCGGGATGTTTTCAATCGGTGAAAAACTAAACCGGCAACGCGTGTTAAGCGTTGGCTTATCCCTGCTTAGGCTTCGGGATAAAATTCCCCAGACTGGATTCTGGTGTCTTTTTCAATCGGTGAAAGACTAAACCGGCAACGCGTGTTAGGCGTAGGCTTATCTCTATTTAGGATTCGGGATAAAATTCCCTGTACCTGTGAGGCACAGATTTTGAGAGTTAAAAAAAGTGTTGTCTTCTCTTGGGGCAAAGACGAACCCAAAATGGGAGAGGAAGAATTTTATATTCTATCTCCCGGTACCAAAGAGGAAGAATTTTATATTCTATCTTCAGTTGGAAAGGAAACTCGAGGTGGGATCTCCACCCCCAGAATCCGGAACGATGAAACTGAGAGTGGGATCTCCACTCCGAGAATCGAAAAGATTCGGATAACCCTAACTGTCGGAAGGTTTGATTACCGAACTAAAGGTGAATTTCTCGTTTATCGAGAGTGAATTGTGGTTTTGGTCCTAACTGTAGGAAGGTTTGACCAAGCAGGAGTTTGAGATGACCCTAACTGTAGGAAGGTTTGATCATTCGACTTGAAAGTGGACCTCTCGTTCATTGGGGGAATCGAGAGGGGATTTTGGCTGTGGTCCTAACTGTAGGAAGGTTTGACCAATCGGGAGGTTTGAGACGATCCTAACTGTAGGAAGGTTTGACCGCTCGATTTGTGGATCTCTCGTTCATTGGAGGAATCGAGAGGAGATTTTGTTGACCAATTCCGAATATTATGTCCAGACTCTAACAATGAGAGTGTTGAGTGCACAGACGCGGTGAGAATTTGAATGGGAGTTTCTTATTCATCAACTTGCTGTGGTGACCGGATTATCCCTAAGAATACACTATATGGATTTCTTTTGGGAACTTCCCGTTACATGAATCATCCACCCCCAGCTTCCTTTGCAAAACTGGGTATGGACATTATTCTCAGTTACCTGACCGGGTTATCCTTAAGAATATTAGCGTAATATTCTCCAGGAACTTCCCGTCAAAAGTGGGAAACAGTTTAGACTCATATACCTATTGGAGTATGTAGGGAACAGTTTAACCTCATGCACATGTTGGAGGATGGAGAAACAGTTTATACTCGTATACTCTTTGGAGTCTTAAGAAGCAGTTTATACTCTTATTGGTGGGATGAAGGACCCTCCTGTGGTATGCACAGTACTTTGGATCCGTCGTGTTGTCAGCTTCCTCCTGATTTGTGATAGGTGGTAGCTTGATCTTGTTACTTTCGAGGAGGGATTCGAAGATGGCTGGAACGTCTTCGTCCTTAAAAGAGTACTCTTTTTGGAGTCTCGGACCCGAAGTCTTTTGCTGCCTTCGGGATTGCTGTTGTGACCTTGATTGTTGAGGCGCCTTTTGTTGCCGCTGTTACGGTTGCGCTTGCACCTCGAATGTTTGATTCGCGTCCACAGCATTCGCATGTGCTTTTCCCTTAGGGACAAAGTTCTGTTGCGGGGCATTATTAGCTATTTGGCCCCTTTCCACCTTCTTCCTTTTAAGGAATCGCTCAGCTCGTTCTCCTCGCACCTTTAAATCCTTCCAGGTCTTTGGCGGTGCCATTCCCATAGCTTCGAGGATGTCCAATGAAAGATTATTGTGATAAGTCTCGAGGATAAAATCTTCACTGACCGGATCCCTGCAGTTTATTGCTTTGTTTCGGAATCTCTTCACGAAATTTTCGACCGTCTCACCATTCTTCTGCTTCTCATCGAATAGTGTACCGATTGAGATTTCGGTGTCGTCACCATACGTATAAAATAGTAACAGTATTTTCAGCGGTAGACATGTACGTATAGTTCTAGCTGGCAATATCATGTCTTTAGGAATTTGGTCTTATATTCTATTCATCAATTTTCATCAATATCAAGTCTTTTCTTCAATATCATGTATATTCATCAATTTTTATCAATATCATGTCTTTTCATCAATATCATGTATATTCATCAATATCATGTATATTCATCAAGATCAAAATTTACTGGGGATGGGTTTGGAAAGAGATGAACTTGCCTTTATTGATCTCTGAAATTGGAATCCCTATCTGTTCCTGCTTTTCGAAATGCCAAAACCCCCTTCTTCTTTCTCTTTCTTTTCTTCCTCTCTCTCTCTCTCTCTCTCCTTCTCTTTCTCTCTCTTCTTTCTTTCTGCCGTGTGAGAAGAGTGAAGGGGAGGGCCCCTTTTTATAGGAGAAGAGAGGAGCGGGGTAGGTGGGGGTAGGTGGAGAGAAGAAAAGAAAAGGAAAAAAATAATATTTATAATTTTATATTATTTAAAAAATTGAGTTTCAAATCTCCATTTTCAGAAAGTAATAAAAATTTACCCACAAGAACGTCTCAACATTCTACGATCAATGGTGTAATCCTCATATTTATCTGGTTAATATAAAAATTATTAAAAATACAAATACAATGGATGTCAGTAGACGCGATACCGTCTCAAAATAGTGTTTCAGTCTCCGTCGTCAGAACTCAATGAAACTTTACCCACAACACATTCTTGACATTATAAGATCAATGGCGTAAATTTCATGCCCATCTGATCAATAGAAAAATTACTAAAAATAAAATAGTATCAGGTTTCAGTAGACTCGTGATACCGAGGCTGAAACTGCGAATCGATCTCAAATGATTCCAATCTAATCCATTCATCCCAGAATGATCACAACTTATAATAAAACTCATTTATTATCATTTATAATAATATTTTCAAAATTTTTGGGGTGTTACATTCTGGGAATTCATCATCTCGAGCAACCGATCCTCTTTGGTGGAAACGCCTTGATTTGGGCTTCGTCGTTCCGTCGGATATTCTCTCGAATACCGAGACCCTCCGCGGAGCGGTCTTAGGATAGCTACACGCTGATGATACTGCCCTGATAATTTTGATACACGGACAGTGAGAGTCCGCTTCCCAGGTACTTCTCTTTCGAGATTTATTCGTACCCCCAGCCTGATAGTACAACTCATCGACGGTGCGGTCGGAGTAACCTATCGGCTGCTCACATGGATTCTCAGATATAACACGTTTGTCTGTCTGACGTGTTTTCTTCTGAGTAAACATTGCCTTGTTGGCGTCTGCAAGAGTCGCACGTTTGGAATCACACCTTTGTGAGGGTGAAACCTTAACGGGCTCCTGATTTTCTGCACGCACCGCCAAGCGGGCCGTTGTAGAAATCAATTTGTTAGGAGGTCGCGTACGACCCCCAGTCCGGATGTTAGCTCGAAGCTCCTTCAACGATCTCCAGCTTTCCTTAACAAGCGCTTTTCCTTGATTCTCGGGTAGGGCACCGATACGATCCTTCAGAGGAATCCTGAACTTGGGGAAATCCACGCTGCGGTAGGGCCTTACCGGAGGTTCGGGATCTGAAGTTGACGAAGGCCGGAGAGCAACGTCGCCTGCTTTTGCCTTAGGCGCTGACTTGGCTTTTGGCACGCAAACTTGTTTGGATCTCGGCGATCTCTTAACTGCCTCTTCCTTTTGCATTTCTTGTGCTTTTCGCACAAGGGTCCGGGCATCCGCAAGCAAGGTGCGATGCTTCTGGATTCGCTCCTCGAGAGTAGAGCGGGTTCTTTGGACACGAACCCATCCGTTAATTGGAGATCGAGAGGAGGATTCTGATGCTGGTCGTGGCGACAGATTAGCCACCTGGCTCTTTCTGAGCTCCAGATCTGCTTGGTAATGGAGACCATCCATATGATCTAAAGCCTTGGCGAATTGGCGCGCGAGGCGTTGTCGTTTCCTTTGACGTGCTCTCTTTGATAGAGTTGGCGCGCCTTCAGCAGTCGACTCCTTAACCGTGAAGGAGTTCAGATCTGTAAATTTGGCTTCATTGAACGCCGGTGGATCATTGCATGGTGCAACAGCAACAGCGACGGAGAGATCGTCTTCTTGGATCTTCAGATCTGAAGACCAACAGATCTTTCTGGAGGAGGAGGCACTCTTACACTTGCCAGGAGAGGCGGATCTGGAGGAGGAGGCACTCCTGCGATTGCCAGGAGAGGCGGATCTGGAGGAGGAGGAGGAGACATACTCCTCGAACTTCTGCTGGTCGAACTCGTATTCGACCTCTTCGAGCACCGGGATCTTGATCGTCAGCTGCGGCACGACAACTTCGGCAGCGAAGCTGTTGGCTCCCACTGTGGTCGCCAGTTTGTTTTCGTCGAAAGTTACCTTAGTCATTGATTTCATTAAACTTTAAGCGTTACAAATGAATTCAAACAACAAAAGAATAAAAATTATAACTTTCTTGTGAAAAAATGAGGCCTAAGGCTTGTATTTATAGGCATGAGGGGTTGCGGAGCGGTTAAAACGGGCTAAAGGCCCAAATCTGCCTTGGAGGGTGTCTCTCAAAATCCGGGACACCCCTGGGGTGTCTCACAAAATCCGAGACACCCCTGGGGTGTCTCGGAAAACCCGAGACACCCCTGGGGTGTCTCGGAATTTCCGAGACACCCATGGGGTGTCTCAAAATTTCTGAGACACCCTTGGGGTGTCTCGGAAAATTCGAGACACCCCTGGGGTGTCCTGGAAAATCCGAGACACCCCTGGGGTGTCTCACATTGGCCGAGACATTCCGTTGATGTGCATTCGTCCGCTTCCGCTGTAAATTCTTCGTCCGAACTCGGATTTTAGTGATTCGAAGTGCGTTGGAAGTCTGACGAAGAGTTCTATCAGCTCCAATGGTTGGATTATCTGTAGAATGAACGAGACACGAAGGGCGTTGTTCTTTTTGTAACATCGCGGGGCTCTCGATTAGCTCGTGCCTTCGTTATCCTGAAATTCTGTCAGCTCGCATAGTTCGTCGGTTTACTTCAATCGTTCACCGACGTCAGTCGAACTCCTGTAAACCAGATAGTGACGTTCATCGTCATTCTTTAACACTGAGCTATTCGTGGAGACCTATGGGCAATTTTCGATGCCTACATTAGTCACTTCATTGTAGGTGATGGAAGATCTCCCGTTCAACAAGTGAGCATGAATGTAACATACTCCTCATCGGATAAGGAGCCTAACAAGATAATCGCCTCATACTCGTCCGTTATCTTCTCACCCACGTTCGCCGAGTCTGACAACAAATTTGTATAGTTGTTCACATGAGCCGCAAATGAGGTGCTCCTAGACATCTGGAATCTGAATAATCTCAGCAACAAGTACAACCGATTCTCAACACTCTTCGTAAGGTACTTGTTGTTAAAAATCTCACACGTCTTCATCGCATACGTCACTCCAATCACATCGTATTTCAACACTTATTCCAACCAAGGACTAATCACCCCACAAGCGTTCCTATTCATCTTGTCCCATATCGCCTCATCATATTTTGGTGGCCTCTCATGGACCATAATGGTCTCTTCCAAATTTTGAGCATTTAGAGCGTCATGTACGTCGCTCATCCACAAACCAAAATTGATTTTGTCGTCATACTTTACCACACTAATCTTAGTGTTTTGAAATCCAATCTGAACTGTACTCGACATCGTCTTGCTGATTTCACCAACTTCTTCTCCCATTACAAACCTCTCCAAATTGTAAAGAAAGATTTAAAGTTTGATAGAAATTGAGAAATTGCCCATCAGAACCCTAGATAGGATTCCAACACGATCTCCTAACCACACAAGGAAAGCGAGATTTCCAACGGCAACTCCACAACGTTATCTCCACCGAAGCCTAGAACTCTAAGAACCAAGCTTCAACAATGAATCTTCCTCCACCCAATGCCAAAACTATAGATCTCAAATCTGGGCTCTGATACCAATTGTTGTGCGCTGTGCGGAAGTGTGCTCGACAACCAAACGAGTCGGTAAGTGGTGAGAGAAGAGAACCAAATCAAATAACGAGTACAAACCACCAAATACGACACAAATCAAACCAAACATAGAGATTTACGTGGTCCGGCAATTGCCTACGTCTATGGGGAGATGATAGGGAGATTTTGCTATATGGAGGAGAAATATAACGGGTTACAACTCACAAAATTACTAAAATATAACCTTAACCAAAGCTCTCAACTACTCCATCACAATATCCCCCTCTCAAAGTGCTCAAAAGTCTCTTATTTCTCTGATTTAAACGCTCCCCAAAAACCCTAGAAATATGTGTTTCTATTTATATCAAAACCCAATCCAAAACCAATCAGGAAAACCAATTCTGGCCCATAACCTCTTCGCGATCGACCGGGCACAAGCATGCGGTCGACCGGCCAGATAGACAAATTTTAACTCTGTAATCGTGTACGTTTTTGGTCGACCGGACATAGGCATTTGGTCGACCAGACATAGGCATTTGGTCGACCGACCTGATTATCGGTTGACCGGTAGAACACGTTCGGTCGACTGACCAGAACAGGATTTTAGACCCTATAATCCAACAGTCTGTCGGTCGACCGGGTCTGTCAGTCGACCGGGCCTATGCCGTCGGTCGACCGATCCGTAGCCATACCTGTGCACTTCAAATTTCCCGTTCTTCTTCTCCATTTCTTCATATTGTTTATTGATACATTTTTCAAGTAGTGAGGGATTAGAGAGAGTAATAGTTACTGCTAGTAGTAATTTACTAAAGCATGTGCTTTTTACCTATTATTCAACTTTTATTTGATTGGAATAACTTGGATTCTCTGTATCTGTACGGTAAAGTGTTGTTCTGAACTTATAAAGGTTAGAAATTGGGTTTGGACTGTGCTTAGATTGAGGTTATTTTGTAAAATCTTCAATATTTCGATATTAGCGCTCCAAATCT
>NC_033796.1:11199230-11200617 GCF_001876935.1 Asparagus officinalis
CCCCCCCCCAACAAAAAAAAAAACCCAAAAAATTCTTATTTGTATGTTGAAATAAACTCGCCGAATTAAAATCTGGTTAAAACGAGGGAATATGCTGTTTAATTTAATTTTTTTGGTGATTTGTCAAATATACTGCTCTCACACAAATCCAAACTCATTAACCATTTAAACTTGCACCCGTTTAGCTCCCCAAATTCGATTAATAAAATCCTGATTCAAACCTATTTTTCACTTTATATTCTCCAGCGTCTTCACTAATATCTTCCACAATGGGAATGTCTCTAATGCAAGTTTGGGATTAGAGCTGAAGAGAGCCATTAGGGAAGACGTCGGAGAAGATAAATAGAAAAATGAGTTTGGTTTATGGTTTTATCAAACGGGTTTCTTTAGGTATAAGTTAAAGTGATTAATGAGTTTGGGTTTGTGTAAAAGTGGTATAATTGGTAAATCACTGAAAAAGTTGAAGAAATAGAATATTCCCCCATTTCAATCAGATTTTAACTAGGGGCCTTATTTCAACATACTAATAGGATATATTTTTTTGGTTGGGGTGGGGTGGGGGGTGGATGAATTTTAAAGATTTGGAGGGCTATTATCGATATTGAAGATTGTTAGGGGCCTGAGATCAATTTCAAAGATTTGGGTGGCTAATACGAAATAACACTTGATTTTATCTAGTAGTACTCTCATTGCAAATTGTTGCTTCAAATTTTAACTAATAGTTACTAAACCGAGTTCTGTAATATACTGTAAACATTACAAGACTTTTTTATGAGATCATAACTGTTTTTTATTTAATGATGGTTAATCATATCCTTATGTTTCTTAAGTATTGCTTATAATATATTGTCTCTTTTTTTATGGGTAAGCAGGAACATAGATTTAGCATCAGGTGGAAAAACTCTATTTATTGAAGAGATTTGCCTTCAAGAAGGAAGAAAAAGCATTTTTGGTAACTTAAATTTCATCGTAACGTCAACTTTTGATTGCAACTAATATACATACATACATATATAATGTGTGTAGTATTTTTTTGAATGATCAAAGGCCATGCATCCTTAAGTGAGAATTTTAGTCCCCCTTGGTTTGAGCTCAGGTAATCTTGTACTGTCTATTTTTTTTATCAGTAGATTCAATGCAAGTTAATTTTTATAAATCTCATAGAAAACCATTGAAATTATATAGGTAAGTTGTTCCCTTTCCAAGGTGAACATGAATAGGGTTGTCCAAAATGCCCGTGACCCGTGCCCGCCTTGGTGCCCGGCCAGGCCGGAATCCAGCCCGGCCCGGGTTTTGCCCGGACACCCGGACCAACAAAAACACGCCCGGTCCGGCCCCGGCCCCTGCTCGGAATAGTGTCGGCCAGGGCACCAAAACCAGAGGTGAC
>NC_033796.1:11200635-11218263 GCF_001876935.1 Asparagus officinalis
TGACCGTTTTGGCCCGGGCCGGCCATAACGGCCATATATGGGTTTTCATCGTTTTGCCCCTAAAAACGGTCAAAATGTGAGGGTTTTTTGGTCATTTGCCTAGGGAGCTGCCTCTATAAATAGAGTGGGGTTTTTACTTCTTCTCCTCACACCAAAACTCTTCTAGTTCTCTCTAATACTCTTTTATACAATATTATACTTTCTTATAATCTCTTATATTTTCTAATACTTCCATCAAATGGCTTCTGGATCTGAAGATGAAGAGCAAAATCTATCTCCTACTAATCCAGAAATGAGTCCTCCTACAATAACTTCTCCTCCTACTGGTGTTAATCCTGAATCTAGTAGCGACGAATCTGCACCAAGAGCGCCTAAAAGACCAAGATCCGTTGTGTAGAATTTTTTTAAGAAGATAGAAGTCACCAAGGATGAACATAGTAGGATCATCACCCAAAAGGCTAAATGTGCTTTGTGCGGCCAGATTTCCAAGGTCATCATAAGAGCGGCACCAACTACCTCAAACGCCATATAGAAAAACACAACAAAGGCCAAATCTTCAAGGTGATATCCGACAATCTATGATTTCCCAATCCTCCTCTTCTCGTAGTCTCGGTAGTTGGAATTATGACGTTGCCCGAGCTAGGAAATGCGTAATCAGGTTTATCGTTCTTAAAAACCTTCCTTTTAAATTGGCAAAATACCCATATTGGTATTTTAATTCAACCTCATTTGTCAAGAAGGTATTTTAAATAAAAAAATCGGCGTTAAGGTATTTTAATTGATTAAAATTACTAATTAGGTCCTTTTTCTCGTCGGCGACCACTTTTCCGGCGAGAACTCGTCACGTGCGTGACACGTGATGACTTAATCTGTATAAATACCCATATTGGTATTTTAATTCAACTCAATTTGCCAAGAAGGTATTTTAAATAAAAAATCGGCGTTAAGATATTTTAATTGATTAAAATTACTAATTAGGTCTTTTTGCTTGTCGGCGACCACTTTTCTGGCGAGAACTGGTCACGTGCATTTTAATTCAACCGGTTTTCTGATGTGGCAGTGGCAGGAAGAATAAGAGTCGATGCATTTTAAAATCCCCCATTTCTAAAATTGGTAAAAAAAATTAACGAAAAATTCGTGGAGAAATTATCGTATAAATAGAACATCTTTCTCTTGCATCGATCCATGGCCGTGCCGGCGGCAATCTAGTCTGTAGTGATCTTCGTCTTCTCACTTTCTTCTCTCCGAATTCCCATGGCGTTTTCTTCTAGAAGTTCCTAGAATCGGGAGTTTTGGCTGCTTCTGTTAGCGGTAAAAGTAAGATAATTGAGTTGGATCTAAGATCTGGAGTGAATGCGTGGAAGTTTGATCTTTGTTTTGAAATTTTTAGGGTTAAGGTTGGTTCGTTTTGGACTTAAATTGTGATTAAGCCACATCAGCAGCTAAAACCGAGCCACATCAGCAAACCGAGCCACATCATCAGCTAAAACACATATTAAGTCATCACATGCCACACACGTGACGAGCTCTCACCGGAAAAGTGGTCGCCGACGAGAAAAAAATCTAATTGGTAATTTTAATCAATTATAATGCTTTAATGCCGATTTTTTATTTAAAATACCTTCTTGGCAAATGGGGTTGAATTAAAATACCAATATGGGTATTTATACAGATTAAGTTATCACGTGCCACGCACGTGATGAGTTCTCGCCGGAAAAGTGATGGCCGACGAGAAAAAAAGACCTAATTGGTAATTTTAATCAATTAAAATGCCTTAACGTCGATTTTTTTATTTAAAATACCTTCTTGGCAAATGGGGTTGAATTAAAATACCAATATGGGTATTTAGCCCTTTTAAATTAGTAGAAGATGATGAATTTGAAGATATGTTTAGAGATGGTTTTTATCCCGTATTTACAAAATTTTCTCGTCAAACCCGTCAACGTGATATTCTAAAATATTATTAGGAGGAAAAAGGAAAAATAATTTCTTATTTTAAAATTTTAAACTGTAAATTTTCTTTAACTTCTGATATTTGGACATCTAGAGTGTAAACTGCTTATTTATGTATCACAGCACACTGGATTGAAGAAAATTAGCAAATGTTTAAAGGACAAATTTTCAAAAACGACTGTTTTCCAAACTTAATGAACAAATTCGACCGCTGAAGAAAAAATTTAGCAAAATCGACCTGCACGGGACCTACTAGTCCCGTGCAGCTGTAAAAAAAGGTCAAAATTGACCATCACCTTCACCCACAGCGCCCCGCGCCCCACTCCGAGTTCGTCGGCTCTGCTCCATCCGACCGGCGCTGCTCGCCCGCACCCATGCCTCACCAGATCTGCCGCCCTCACAGTTCCGTGCCGCACAGCCGCCCCAGCCAGGAGCCGCGCCCCTGCAGCTTCCCTGACCGCGCCCCCGTCTCGCCTCCAAGCCGCCATCAACGGCCAACTCCCCCTCAGCCGCACAACAGCTCTCGCAGCCGAACAGCCAGACACCGGTCGACACCCAGTCTCCTTTTCAGGCCTGACAGCCCCGTCGCCCTCGGTCGGCCGCCACCCCCACTCGCGTGTCACCCGCACGATCACGCTAGCCGCACTCAGCCTCACCGTCGTCCGCCTAGTCGCCGCTGACGGAGGGAGGGGGGAAGGACTTGTACGTGGTGGGGAGAAGGGGCGAGGCAGAGTTGGGGGATTTGGGTGAGGAGGAGGCGTCTCAGATGGGTCGGAGATTTGGGCGAGGAGAAGGGGTCGATTATGCTAAATTTTTTGTCCAACGGTCGATTTTGCCAATTAAATTTGGAAAACGGTCGTTTTTGAAAATTTGTCCATGTTTAAAAGAGTTGTTTCTTTTATTGCAATTGAAGAGTCACATACTGGTATTAATATTGCAAATTTAATAATTGAAGAACTTATGAAACTAGAAATTATTTAAAGAATATTTTCTCTTTCACTAAATAATGTAAATGTAGCTGTTGATTTTATCAAAACAACTCTGTCATTGCCATGTCATGGTAAACTTTTTCATGTTAGATGTATCTGTTATATTTTAAATTTAATTGTTCAAAGTGCATTTTTTAAAATTAAACCCATTATAGAAAATATTAGAACAGTTGCTAATATGCATAATTCTTCTAAAATAAGAATTAAAAGATGGAAACAATGTTGTAAAAGAAAAAATTATAATCTCAGACTAATTCCAAAAGATATTGACCATAGGTGGAATTCCACCTATGCAATGTTAAGTGTAGCAATAGAATCCAAAAGATATTGACCATAGGTGGAATTCCACCTATGCAATGTTAAGTGTAGCAATAGAATATAAAGAAATTATAAATGAAATTCCACCTATGCAATGTTAAGTGTAGCAATAGAATATAAAGAAATTATAAATGATTTTATAATTTTTATGCTTTTAGTTCTAGCTCTGGTAGTACTTATGGAATATCTGAAGATGAATGGATAATTATAGGTAATTTAAATAAGATGTTACAAGTCTTTTATGATGCTACCATGTTATTATCTGGCTATTATTATCCAACAATTAATTTAGCTGCTTTACAAATTTTAAATATTCAAATTTTTTTTGCCAAATATCGTATGGATGATACTTTGGAGATGTAATTTTTCAAATGGAGAGTAAATTTAATAAGTATTTTAGACCTATTACTCATATTTTTGGCGTGGGGGTTCTTATTGATCCATGTTTGAAGGATATTGGCCTTCAAAGTTTGTTACAATTATTATATAGTGAATAGGTTATAGACTTAGATGATGGATCCACCCTTACTGCTATTTCTCATCATTTAGCTATTAGAAATTAAGGGGAAATGCTTCCAGCGCTCAAAACCCAAGAAAACATGCTCCCCCCAAGACTTTGTCAACGAGTGTTTTGCCCCCAAAAATAAAGATTTTGTTCTCTGAGACCCCAAAACACAAAACTCAAAAGATTAAAATATGTGAAGACCATAATACCCTTCTCTCTCTCTCTTTTTATCATGAAGTACTGGTGATAGTTGAAATGATTGATGTGGATTATTTGGTTATTTTTGTTTTTTATTATTTTCGTTGTTGATGAGAGGAACTAACTGTTTGTATTGAGAGATTGTTAAAGTTACAGGTTAATTATTAAGGTTACGAGTTAATTGTTAATGTTACGGGTCAATTGTTAAGGTTATGAATCCCTTCTCTCTCTCTCTCTCATGATGTTATTGTGATGATGTTGAAATGATTGAAGGGGATTGTTATTTTATTTTTTTTATTTTTTTCATCGTTGATGAGAAAACTAATTGTTTTTATTTGTATTGGGAGATTGTTAAGGTTACGGGTTTAATTGTTAAGGTTATAGGTTGGTTGTTAAGGTTACTGGTCGGTTGTTAAGGTTACGGGTCGGTTGTGAAGATTACGGGTCAGTTATAAAGGTTACGGGTTTAATTGTTAATGTTACGAATTTAATTGTTAAGGTTACGGGTTTATTGTTAAGGTTACGAGTCGGTTGTTAAGGTTACGGGTCGGTTGTTAAGGTTACGGATCAGTTATTAAGGTTACGAGTTGGTTGTAAAGGTTACACATTGGGATATATATGTATATCTATTTTAAGTGGAATGAATACTTTGGGTCACTTTGCCTAGTGGTAAAGTTTGGAAGTTTGGACAAGAGGTTAGAGGTTCAAACCCCCACAGCCATAATATTTTTATAATAATCGTTGTTAAGGATAATGGTTGATTGTTAAGGTTACATGTTGGTTATTAATGTTACGGGTTTGTTGTTAATGTTGCAGGTTTGTTGTTAAGGATATGCGTTGGTTGTGAATGTTACGCTTTGGTTGTGAAGTTAACCTACACAACAAACCCGTAACATTAACAACAAACACATAACCTTAACAACCAACCCGTAACCCTCATAACCAACCCGTTACGGGTTTTTAGAATATTCGTTGTTAAGGATACGGGTTGGTTGTTAAGGTTACGGGTTTGTTGTTAATGTTACGGGTTTGTTGTGTAGGTTAACTTCACAACCAAAGCGTAACATTCACAACCAACGCATATCCTTAACAACAAACCTGTAACCTTCACAACCAACCCGTTACGGGTTTTTAGAATATTTGTTGTTAAGGATACAGGTTGGTTGTTAAGGATACAGGTTGATTGTTAATGTTACGGGTTTGTTATTAATGTTACGGGTTTGTTGTGTAGGTTAACTTCACAACCAAAGCGTAACATTCACAACCAACGCATATCCTTAACAACAAACCTGTAACCTTAACAACAAACTCGTAACCTTAACAACGAATATTCTAAAAATATTATGGCTGTGAGGGTTTGAACCCCTAACCTTTTGTCCAAACTCCCAAACTTTACCACTAGGCCAAGTAACCCAAAGTATTCATTCCACTCAAAATATATTTACATATATATCCCAACGTGTAACCTTCACAACCAACCCGTAACCTTAACAACCGACCCATAACCTTAACAATTAAATATGTAACCTTAACAATTAAACCCGTAACCTTAACAATTAAACCCGTAACCTTCACAACCGGTCCGTAACCTTAACAACCGATCCATAACCTTAACAATTAAACCTGTAACTTTAATAATTAAACACGTAACCTTAATAATTAAACCCGTAACCTTAACAATTAAACACGTAACCTTAATACTTAAACCCGCAACCTTAACAATTAAACTCGTAACCTTCACAACTGACTCGTAACCTTAACAACCGACCCGTAACCTTAACAACAAATTCGTAACATTAACAATTAAACCCGTAACCTTAACAATTAAACCCGTAACCTTAACAATCTCCCAATACAAACAAAAACAATTTTTTTTCTCATCAACAACGAAATAATAAAAAACGAAAATAATAAAATAGCAATCCCCTTCAATCATGGTGGAGAGTATATGGATCAGTTTCATATCCTATACTTTCTACCATGGTTCGTGACTTACTAACAGTGCAGGTTTCGACGGTAGCTTCGGAATCCGCCTTCAGCACAGCAGAACGTTTGATCGACGACCACAAGACATGCTTAGATCCATATAATGTACAAGCGGTGATGTGCTTACAAGATTAGTGGAGGTACGAGAAGCGAACGCAATTAAGGCATCGATCGGATGGCTGTAATTGAAGATAAATTTAAAGAGTTGGGACTAGCAGATAGGTATAAAGATTAGATAATATTCATCAAATTGTAATTTTTATTTCTTAGCTTTAAATTTGTAATGAATTATTTCGGAAAAAGTTACAAATGATAGTGAAATAGGTGAGTAGGTGCCAACCTAGTTGGGATGTACTCATCTATTGTAATGTGATGAATTCCGAAATAAATTTATACTTGTAAATGATTTACTGATTATTAATGAAGAAGTTATTTTTATCATCTTTTATTTTTATAATTTTTTGTACTTGTAATTTATGTCATTTCAAGTTATTAAAAAGATTTATGTCATTTTTTGTAATTTTTCTGTATATTTTATGATTTATGGGGATTTTTAAAAATAAAAAAACAAAAAAAACCGGGTCGGCCCGGAGTCCGGCCCGCTCAGGCCCGGGTCCGGGCTTCGGTTTTGCCCGGCCCGGGCCTGGTTTTTCGGACCGGGCCGGGCCGGAGGGACAGCCCTAAACATGAATATTCATGAATTTCAACCATTATATTGAAAACCAGCAGGTATAGTTCAGTTTTTGTAAAAGTTTAATTAGTCATTTATCTTATCATTTTATTTGATTATCAGTGAATTTACATGGACACTTGTGACGCACCATATCCATACTAGCTAGCTGAAAGTATTATATCGCGCATCTTTACTAGATGTAATGCTATTTATTTGCATAGTTTTCATAACATGCAAGCTTTGTGTTAACAACTGCAACCTATTTCTAAGAAAAATAGGTTTTGGGATTGTTTGGTTGGCTAAAAAAAGAAGAAAATCAAAGAAATAGAGATGAGATGAGATGAGTTGTCACCTTATTATAGGATGATGTGAGTATTTTTTTTTAAGAAAACTTGTTTTGATGTTGTTTGGTTGGCGGAAAAAATAAGGAAATGAATTATAAGAAACCTATTTCTTGTAATAGGTTATTTTCTTTTGTTTGGTTATGCTGTCAAAACAGAGATATAAAATATAAAAACAAATTCAAGAGTTAGAAAATTCAGGCCTGATCGGGAGTAGTCGTGATAACACTGCCCTAGAAGATTAAGGACCCGTCTATCGCCCTGGCTCAATTTGTCCTCTCTCCCCTAGCGGTAAAAACCCACGGAATCGGCCGGCCTCTGCACTCGGGCGTGAGTCACAGAGCTTATGCTCAGACGAAAACGGTTGCCCAAGTGTGGTAGAAACGCAAAGCCCACAAAACCCAAAACACTATTCAAAGCCCAATAAGGAGAGAACCATTACATACCCTTTACTATTCATCTTATTTTCCGATGTGGAACTATTCACAAAGGTAAAATTGTCTTTTCATGAACAAAGCTTCCAACAGTCCCCCCCAAAAGGCAATATTGACTAAAAATAATAAATCAATAAATAAATCACAAAATAAATATAGGTTGGGCAACCTTTCGTATCGTGAATTCGGGAAAGGTAGCTTTCGGCTTTGAACCTTTCCTTAGTGAGTTTATCGCCACCTGAGGGACATAATGGACTAGGCCTTGAATTAAGCCCCTTGAATCAGGTATTGATAAAACACACACAATACGTACACACACAATACGTTTCATCTATTGAGCTAAGCGGGTTGAGCGTTAAAGGCCATGCTCACAAAAAACCGACTCATGAGAGTTTCTAGGGGTCAGCCCTGCCCCCCCAACCGCGGCCATCACGGTTCCTCTCACGTAGGTAAGTCCTCAAAGGGTACTACAGCTGTTTATTTAATACCCCCCACAATACACGCGTTGGACTTATTAAGAGTAAAACTCAGCCTAGCCAGCTGTATCATAAGAGCATCATCATCATAGAGAAGGGATAGTAGCACAAGCTACATAGTGATATATGAATATAGAGAGTCACTTGTCCAACTTGTTTCTACCACATTGAACCGACATTGGGACTACGTCTCCAAATAAGGGTTGGGTTACCGCTGTCAGTGACCTCATTTATGGGCTTAACCCCATCTCCCTCGATGAATCCAGAACCACACTCCTGGATAATCCCTTAGTCAAAGGGTCAGCAAGATTTTTCTCAGACTTTACAAAGTCCAAGATCACAACTTTGCCTAAAAGGCGTTGTACAGACTTATATCTTATTTGAATATGTCTGTTATGTTTTTTATTTACATGTACTTGCTTTAGAAGCTCTATGGTAGATCTAGAATCAGAGTGAATGGAAATAGGAGGAGAGGGTTTAGGGACCAAAGGAAGTTCAGAGAGAAGATCTTTTAACCATTCGGCTTCTGTGCAAGTAGTATCAAGAGCAATCAGCTCAGATTCCATGGTGCTCCTGGCAATTATTGTTTGCTTACATGATTTCCAGGATACAGCAGCACCACCAAAAAGAAATACATATCCAGATGTAGACTTTACACTGTTGGAATCCGTGACCCAATTGGCATCACTATACCCTTCTATAGCATCAGGGTACCCAGTGTAAGTCAAGCAATAGTCAATTGCTAGTATACCGACTCAGTCTCCCTACAGCATAAGCTATATCAGGTCTGGTTCGGTTGGATATGTAAAGAAGAGATCCAATCATCTGAGAATATTTTAGTTGGGAGACAGGTTCACCTTCATTCTTCTTCAAAGGTATAGAAGAATCATAAGGTGTGGAAACAGGTTTAGAGTTATGAAAGTTGAATTTGATTAGCATTTTATCAATGCTATGGGAAAGACTCAAAGATATTCCTCTAGTGTCTCTAGAGATTTTCATTCCAAGTATCATGTCTGCAAGACCTAAGTCTTTCATATCAAAATTTTTTGGAAAGATAATCCTTTACCTTTGAAATTAATTCAAGTGTTGTTCCAAAGATAAGGATATCATCAACATAGAGACAGAGAATGACATAGTCATTGTTTATCACTTTAGAATAGACACATTTATCGTATTCATTCACAGTGAAGCCATATTGTGCAATGACGTTGTCAAATTTCTGGTGCCATTGTTTAGGAGCTTGTTTAAGACCATACAAAGATTTAACAAGCTTACAGACTTTGTTTTCCTGACCCTTGGCAATGAGGCCTTCAGGTTGGTGCATATAGATTTCTTCATCTAAATCACCATTCAGGAAAGCAGTCTTGACATCCATCTGATGTATGATAAGCTTATGGATAGCAGCAAAGGCTAGTAATACTCGGATAGTTGATATTCGGGCTACAGGAGAATATGTATCAAAATAATCAATGCCCTTTTGTTGAGTAAAGCCTTTAGCTACTAATCTAGCTTTAAATTTATCTATGGAACCATCAGCTCTGAGTTTCTTCTTGAATATCCACTTACAACCAATAGGTTTACAACCTGGAGGTAAGTCGGTGAGTATCCAAGTATGGTTTTCCATGATAGATTTAATTTCATTATCAATGGCTTCTTTCCAGAAAGGAGATTCAGGTGAATCCATTGCTTCTTGGAATGAGCTTGGATCACCTTCAACAAGAAAGGTAAGGAAGTCTTCTCCAAAATTCTTTTCGATTCTACCTCTTTTGCTTCTTCGAGGTTCAATATCAAGAGGTTGAAAAGAACTGGAAGATGGAAGATCAGAAGGAATGGATGATCTGGGATTTTCTGAGATTTTAGATTTGAAAGGAAAGATGTTTTCAAAGTAGACTGCATCTCTTGCTTCAATGATGGTATTGTTGGATATGTCACTGATTTCAGATTTGATGACTAAAAATCTGTTAACATTGCTATCAAGTGCATATCCAATAAAAGCAGCATCTACAGTCTTAGAACCAATTTTTCTCTTCTTAGGTTCGGGAATAGCTACTTTAGCCAAGCAACCCCAAACCCGGAAGAAATTTAGATTAGGAGATCTCCCCTTCCAATATTCATAAGGAGTTGTATCGGAATATTTCTGGGGAATCCTATTGAGAATGAAGCAAGCAGAAAGAAGAGCTTCACCCCAGAGATTTTCAGGTGCTCCTGAACTGAGTAACATACAGTTCACCATGTCCATTAGGGTTCTATTCTTTCGTTCAGCTACCCCGTTAGACTGTGGTGTATAGGGAGCAGTAACCTCATGAATAATACCGTGTTCTTGGCAATATTCAGTCATATGATTTGAGGTATACTCCCCCCCACGATCAGATCTTAGAATCTTGATCTTCCTGTCAAGTTGGTTCTCAGATTCAGCTTTGAACACCTTAAACCTATCTAAGACTTCATCTTTAGTTTTGAGAAGATAGGTGTAACAATATCTGGAGTGATCGTCTATAAAAGTCACAAAATATCTCCTACCCCCTCGGGTGAGAACTCGGTTAGAGTCACACACATCACTATGAATTAATTCGAGGGGTTCAGAGTTTCTAGTTATAGACTTGAAGGGTTTTTTAGTGTGTTTCCCTTGAACACAGATTTCACATTTAGATGAGGGATCATGAGAAGATTTAGGAATGAGGTTTAATTTACTCATTCTCTGCAAGGTTTGGAAATTGACATGTCCAAGTCGTCCATGCCAAACATCACAAGACTCAACAATTTGAATAACAGAAGACTCAGAAATTTCATTAGAACTGGAATTGATTACATTGAGTTTGAAAAGGCCATTACAGATAAAACCTTTTCCTATGAAAACATTACTCTTTGTAATCACAAATTTATTGGATTCTTTTACAATCCTATAACCAGCTCTAAGAAGAAGAGATTCACTAATCAGATTGCGACGGAGAGAAGGAACATGATAAACGCCTTGCAGATGAAGAACTTTCCCAGAAGTCATGGTGAGCTCTATACGTTCACTTCCTATTATTGATTTAGTGGAGTCATCTGCTAAGCTTATGCTTCCTCCACGTGATTCCTGATAATTTGAAAACCAAGAGCGGTCATTACAGACGTGGATATTTGCTCCGGAATCCAAATACCAATCAGTGGAAGAAGTTAGAGAATTTACAAGATGAGATGAAGAGGCTAACCTGAAGGAGGTTGGATTCATTTCAATCATATTAACTTTGTTGGATCCATTTCCTTTAGGGGCAGGTTTGGCCGGTTCCTTCTTCCGAAAGAAACAGTTGTGAGCCATGTGGTTGGTTCTACCACAGACAAAGCAGAACTTCTCATCAGACTTATGGCTGGAAGAATTGGGATTTGGTTTGAAGGAGGATTTGTTGAAAGATTTGTTGAAAGATTGTTGATTTTTCTTGAATTTCTTCCCTTTGGGTTTGAAATTCTTAGATTTAGGCTTATCCTCTACCAAGTTTACTTTAGCTTTTGTTTCATTCTTGGTATTAGAATTTTGCCTATGCTGGTCTTCAATACGAATAGCCTTGAGGGCTTCAGTTAAGGTTAGATCTCCTTGCTTGTGTCGGAGATCTCCAGCAAATCTAGACCAGGAGGGAGGAAGTTTATCAATCAAACAGGAAACTTTATAATCGTCAGTAAAAGTGTTTCCTTTTGATTGGAGATGACGGAGGAAATCTAGGAATTCATGAATTTGTTCATTAATGGGCTTGTCATCAACCATCATGAACTTATTGAAGGAGGAGGAGGTGAAACGCAGAATTCCGGCATCATCATAGCCATATTCTGCTTCAAGAGCATTCCATAGGTCTTTTGCACTTTTGAACTCATAATATATGTCATAAAGGTTGTCCGCAAGTGCACTAAGGATCCTATGACAACAATGATAGTTGATTTCTTCTGGTTTCATAGAGCTAGAAAAAGAGCTAGCACCAGAACCAGAAGTGGAAGGAGCAGGTTGAGCAGGATCAGGAGTCAAAGGTTGAGAACCACTAGTAGATGACTCATAAGTGTCAATAGCAGATAAAAGACCTAAGGTAGTGAGCCGGTATTTCATCTGATTAGCCCACCGTTTATAGTTAACACCGATGAACTTCTCAGGTTTGACACTTTTTGAATGATCAGGAATTGCCATAAGTCCAATTCAAGTTTACTAGTCTAGGTAGATGTAATCTGATATAAAAAAAGGATTTTGTCAATATTACTAGACCAGAAACTTAATTAAACCTGCTCATAACCAAAAACTCTAAAAGTGAAAAGATTAAAGTTTTACTCGGGTAGTTTGGCCAGGTAAGGATAGTACTAGAGGTTGATCAATGATCGATTAAGTACCTCGTTTCTTGCAGAGCGCTTTACGCAACCCTTAAACCTTTCCTTAGACACCAACTAATCCAAGAAAACTTGAACCGGTTCACTTAAAGATTTTTTGTTTATGACAGATACTGAAATTGAGCACAGAAGCAACAAAGAAATAATAATTTTTTTTAACTAATTTAGATGCAACAAGTTAAAACAATTAACTAATACAACAAGTAATTAAAATATATGAAATTCGGGTGAACAGTGATCCCGATGAACAATATTTTTTTAATTTTAATTTTAAAAACTAATTATCTTAACAGCAAGAATATAATTAATCTTCTAGATTGCTGTCAAAACAGAGACATAAAATATAAAAACAAATTCAAAAGTTAGAAAATTCAGGCCTGATCGGGAGTAGTCGTGATAACACTGCCCTAGAAGATTAAGGACCCGCCTATCGTCCTGGCTCAATTTGTCCTCTCTCCCCTAGCGGTAAAAACCCCGGAATCGGCCGGCCTCTGCACTCGGGCGTGAGTCACAGAGCTTATGCTCAGACGAAAACGGTTGCCCAAAGAATAGAAAATATGTAGTCGATTTTTTTTCTTGGAGGTATAAGAGTAGAGAAGAGAAGAGAGTGTAGAGATTTTCCTCTTCGTTGGTGTGTTTCTGAATGAGCTCCAAGCCTCCTTTTATAGGTGATGAAAGGTGTAACCCCCGCTGAATCCAAGGGACCGTTACGCACGGTTATTGCTTCCGTTACCCGCATGCAGCCGTTACAAAATGTGTAAAACGTGCAAAAATAAAGGCTTGAGAAGCAAAAAGGTGTGTGGCGTGCGGGCGTGGCGTGGCGAGGCGAGGCGCGCGCGCGCGCGTGTGGTACAAACGCAAAGCCCACAAAACCCAAAACACTATTCAAAGCCCAATAAGGAGAGAACCATTATATACCCTTTACTATTCATCTCATTTTCCGATGTGGGACTATTCACAAAGGCAAAATTGCCTTTTCATGAACAAAGCTTCCAACATGTTATTTCTTAAAAATAAGAAAATAGATGAGATGAGATGAGTTGTCATTATATTATTGGATGATGTGACTCACACTTAAGGAAATTGTTTTCCTAGCTTTTTGGGAGGAAAACAAAGAAATAAAATGTTAATGAGATGAGATGAGTTGTCACAATCTTATTGGATGATGTGAGTGATTTTTAAATATGAGATGAGATGAGTTGAGTGATGTTGTGGATGAAAATAATATTTTATTAGATATGGTGGATGTGATGGATGAGTTGTTGGATGAAAATAATATTTTATTAGATGTGGTGAATGAGTTGTTGGATAAAAATAATATTTTATTAGATATTGTGGGTGAGTTTTAGGGATGGCAATGTGTGAAATTGTACTTTTTAAGATTTCTTGGTTTTCATTTCTATTTTTTGGTTTTTTGGGAAATAACCAAACAGGCCCTAAAGTTAAAAGCTAGTGTCCTTGGAAGAAAAGGTGGGGAGAGGGATTTTAATATTACATTGATAGGGAACCTTCTCGCTTTGGACATAAACAAAAGAAGGAAAAATATTTCGCTTATAATGAAAATGAAAAATCCTATAGTACTTGCCCTGCTATTTGCGGTATCATAAGATGCAACCTAAAACTTCATTATAAGACAAAACTTTATCTCCAACCCAGAAAGAACATAAGAGTTATGCTTTGGAGCTCCAAAAATAAGAATTTTTATAATTTTTAAAAATGGATAGAAAAATAAGATTTTGGGCTGAAAATAGCAAGGGTACATTTGTCATTTCCTTTTCAATTCCTATCCTATTATTTCTCTGTCCATAACCACTTCACCCACCTCCCTTGTTTCACGTTTACTGGTGAATTGCATACGTGCAATGCACGTGGTATAATTTTTAGATCTAGTTAAAATCGATAATTTAGTTTAGCATTTTACTCTAATTTATTCATTGAATCATTTAAAGCTAATTTGGAGCTTATATACATGTTTAAACAAACATATAATAGCCTAGTGAAGATCCAGAAGGAGCACCGTTTTTTTTTTTGCAAATCTTATATCACTATTAAAAGGATAATTATATAGTAAGACATAGTTATATTTTAACATGTAAGATTGATTCATTAATTAGCATTCAAGAATTTTCAGATCTTCATTTTTCAATGTACAGAAGAATATAAATCAAAACAATTATTACACTTATTTCTCAACGAATATTTTCTCGTAAATGAGGTATCAAATTGTTAATGTTAGTATGTAGAAAGATCATTTAACGGTTCCAAACATTTTCAGTGGAAATATAAATTATTAATGTTAATAATCACACATATAATGTAATGAGGTGAGGTTGCTTAGGGGCCATTAACTTTTCCGAATATCTAGTTTTGAGTTGAGTAGCTTCTTCCTGTACAAATAACAACTCGTAAGAGGACAGGGGGACTAGTTTCCCCGTTGTTCCTCCGACGATCAAGTTAGTGATGGACTTGAGTGGGAAAGTGATGAACTGTGTGAGTTCTTAAGTGTAGTGGAGTGGAGAAGCATTCTGAGAGATTGCTTACCTTGGTATTTGGAATAGTTTTTCTTTTTATAGCCAAGCAAGAGGGGTAGTCTAGTCTTTTTAGTCGACTCTGAGCTGGTGGCTGAGTTAGCATCTACTTTACAGGTATCGGTTGTGGATCGGTTGTGTGATGGGCGCTGTCATTTCGCCATTAATGAGATGAGATGAGCGGCACACGAAGCTGTCGTGGTCCGATGTATCATAAATAGTGCAGGGGATGGAGAAATGATGGTGTCTGCTAAGCATTTAATGTGACGCTGACGCACTGTCATCGGGGAAGGTTCGATGTTGAAATCGTCATTTGTCTTGTAGCGAGGGGTGTCGAAAAGTAATGTCTTTCGAGTCAACCCTGCAATAATACTAAATATATTCATTCATTTCTATCACATATCTGCTTTTATAATCATGATTTGATTCATGCCTATTAGCGAAATCTGTAATCATGTGTGAAGCTTTTATTAATTTAATTTATTTAAAGAAAAAAATTTAATATATTAAAAGGAAAATAATAGAAAGAGAGAATAATCTTATAATGAATATAGATCATAAAAATAATATTTTTGTGTCATAAATATGGAAGGAAAATAGAAAAAAGAAATCTAATATGATAGAATACGACCAAAATAGATTTTGTTAAAGATCAAGTGAGAAATTAGTTGAAGAAAACTAACCCTTCTCAAATATTAGTTTTATCATTTTCTATGATGTTTTCAACTCCAAAACTACCCTCTAAGTTCAACCTATTTACAAATGTAGGTGTGGAAGGCCTATCAACATGAAAGTCACTTATTTTTGCAAGTGGGAAAGTGGATCCATGTCAACATGAAAGTAAAATGCAATGTTTGTTTGTAAAAATGAATTAATCTTGGAACTAGGAAAATAAAGATGATGTGGCAATTATTTATTTATTTGTTATTTAAATTCATATTACACTCTAAACTCTAATAATTATTCTGGTAATAACTAAAGAACTAATTGAAAGCCTTAGGTATATATATCATCAATTACTTGTACTAATTTTTATAGATTCTTTGTATTCTGTATTTTTTTACTTATGTACTTTATATTTTTTAATAACGTAATGGCTTATTAAATGCCTAGTCATGTTATAATTGTACAACAATCATGCTAAAATGTGTAGTCATGTTCATAAATTGTCTAATTCGTACTATATACATGACATAACAATGTACACAACTATTAAATGCTATAAAAGAAATAATATAATTAGCAAGTAAGAAAATTTTGGGGGGAGGTGATTGTTTCCACCGAATAACATAGGAAAATAAGGTAAGATAAATAATAAATGTACTAATTAATTAGGAGTGGTCCCTATTTTTTTCTCACTTTCACTTGACTTCAGCACTTTTTTATGGGAACTTAAACATGCATTAGAGCTGATGTGGACTCATTTTAACATTTCACTTTCAAAACTACTTTCAATAAAACAAACATCAAAAGTCTTAAAATCATTTCACTTTCAAACTTTTACAATTCACTTTCATAAAATCAAACACCCCCTAAAGAAGGTTGTAGCTAGTAAGTGTTACAGTGCTCTTTAAATGTTTTCCATTTCTCTGGGCGAAACCGTTTTGATTATCAAGTAAATTTATGGCTAAATATCACAAAACCCCCTTAATCTTCAAGTAGCAACTGCCTAACTTTCCAAATATCAGAAGATCACCCTTAAATTTGATAATCAAGTAAATTTCTGGCTAAGTATTAAAAACCTCCTTAGTGGTTATCGGGAAATCCCCTTTAATAAAAGTGTGACCCCGATTTTCATGTAAAAATACCCCTGAGTAATTTTATTATCTGCCTATATATGTGGAAATTTCTACTATCGATTATAATAAGGGGAAAAAAGTAGAGGGCTCATTTGAAGGAAATCATATACGCATATTGAACATGATGACATGATTTAACATGAATCTTAATTCTTGATGTGTATATCATTATCAGCTATCAATATTATTGATCTATTGTCGGTTTGGTTATGATTAGTATAGTTTATACTCTTACTATACTGGTAGCTGATATTGATTTAAGCTTCGAGACGCGTACTTATCAGTTTTTTCACCAACCCGAGCCAACTCGCTCGTGAAACAGGGGTGGTCCCCACTGTGTCAGTGGGGACCACCCCCTGTTTCACGAGCGAGTTGGCTCGCGCGTTAAAGCGCGAGCCAAAAATCTTTTTCCTTTTTTCACACCTTCTATATGATTTTCTACAGTGATCCTATATATGCTTCTTTAATACCTCTTACAATGAACCCAAGTACCCCGGTCAACTATCCTCAGAGCTGCACTTAACTATGCTGGTATTATCGCTGTGATTTCATCATGATTCGAAGTAAAGACCTCTATTTAATAATACCATAATGCTAATCATCAAGCCTATTAATAATATCTCTGCTTTATTGCCATCATAATAAGCTATAGCCATTGCCATCGCATCCATTCCCCTAGAGCTACAAGCTGAGCACTAGAGGTATCATTACCCCAAAAGCCCTGTGCCCTTAAAACCAACAGTAGTACTACCAAAGATCATTTAATTATGGATAGAATCAAAGCTACATACAATCAATATCCAAGTAATTATTTTTCTAAAAAAAATATTTCAGTGGAAAGGTGTGAATGAAGACTCTTTATTGCTTGTCTGAAGGATGGAGACAATTTACCCTTCTCTAAACGCGGCCATTACTCTCGTCTCGCTTCACCGACGTCTCGAGCGTAACGAACGAAACGTTAGCGTCGTTGTTGCACGTGGCGTCCATGTAGTGGGGTGAGCTTCGATGCGAGGAGTTTTGGCCAAGAGAGCCTGCAGAAAGCAGTGATGTCCGTGCGGTGGGGCCCGCTGCTACGGCGGCG
>NC_033796.1:11218336-11236333 GCF_001876935.1 Asparagus officinalis
TCGTATTAGGCGCTGACAGGAAACACGCGTACGGCCAGATAGACCTCCTTCGCCTTATCCCCCTAATCACGTCCGTCACTCTAGCGGACACGTGGCGGGGATCCGTGGACTTAACGCACCCCAGAGAGTGAGGATATACCGTTGGTGAGAAAGTCAGTGAGACAAGAAAAATTGTCCATAGTTACCTCGGGATTTTGAGTCTCGGGTCCCTGTAAAAAAATTATATCTGGTTCTTGCTCGGTAAGGAAGAAAAACATTCAATGACAGAGGTACACCCCCGACCACAATTCTAATCATATCCCCTCTTTTATTTGCTATAGTACACCAGACTCTACATGTTATTTTAGATTTTTAAAATCTCATGTGGGGCCCGGTGCACTGTAACAAATAAGAGGGGGTATGGTTGGAGTTGTGGTTGGGGGTGTGGCCCCTTCTCGTTCTGTCCACCGTTTTTTTTCTTCATGTTGATCGGTCCATTTTCTATGTCATATCCAAACTAAATTACAATTTAACTAACAAAAAGGGAGACCATTTTTTTCCTTTCGAAGTTTTTCTCATATATACACACATATTAGGTGGAATACACGTGCACCGCATACCGTCAAATATTCTAATTATTTATTTTAATTTTATGTATTTACTATGATATAGTTGTAAAAAAAGTTTTGGTAAAAATGTGTCCAGACCCCAAAAGCAGAAACTTCATGTGACGAGACCCCTCATAGTTTTCCTCATGTGGATCAGCCCCTTGAAGTGTGACACTTTGTGCTGCAGCTCCTTTTTAGCAATTATTACATGCTAACTAAGCTAAAATCCCTAAATTATCCTTATTCCCTCCTCAATCCCTCAAACCCAACACTCATCCTCTCTCTCTCTCTCTCTCTCTCTCTCTCTCTCTCTCTCTCTCTCTCTCGCTCGCTCTCTCTCTCAAACTAAGAGTTTTCTTAAGCTCGTCGCACTAGCCCTCGCCCTCCTCGTTGTCGCCGCCTCCGCTCAGGCCCCTAAGGCTCCCCTCGAGTTCATCGCCGCTTCCCCTTCCCTCCTTTGCCCATCATCGTCGCCGTAGATTGTTGCCGCTCCCCCGCTATAGAAACTATTGCGCTGCCAAAACAAACATGTACAGTACAATTATGAACACAATTTGCAAACTAAACCAATCAACTACAACTACAGGAGCACACACCATGGGCAAGACACGTTGCCACTACATCCACGACTGGTGGAGCTCAGCTTTTAATTGATTCGTTGTTGTATTTCTCTCAGAGGTTGAGATGATGAAGGAACGATTCGTAATATTCGAAGCGATATAACAAGAGGTAGAAAATGAGCTCAAGTGAAAGGAAGATACCATGTGATAGGCAATATAAAGGGCTACACATCGGCGAAGACAGTGGTGAAAACGGAGACCGGAGGTGGCCGAAAAACGCGCGCGAAGTTGGCACGACACTGCTATTTTTTGCTCGCTGCTACCGTCGAGTGATATTTCGGACGTTACCGAGAGGGATAGAGAATGAGTTAGAGCGTAATACAAATTGGAGGTGATAGGAAACATGTAGGGCTACTCACCAAAGAAGAAATCGGTAGAAACAGAGATTGAAGGTGATTGGAAAGTGCGTGCGAAGTCGGCACAAAACTACAGTTTTCTGCAGTACAATTTCTCGCCGTTCGGGTTTGTTCTTTGCTGTTTGGAGCTTTTCGCCGCTGTCTGGGCTTATCGGAGGTGGGAGGAGGTTGCTGGGGTCGTCGGGGTGTCTCGGTGGGCTCCACCGGAGGTGGGAGAAGCTTTTCTCCGTTCCTAAGAGCCTAGAACTAAAATGAATTAGAGCAAGAACTAGTTAGAACTAATATGGAGTGAGCTAGAACTAACATGGGGCGAGTTGGAACTAACATTAGGCAAGTTAGAACTAACTTGAGAGCCCAATAGCCTAGAACTAAGACGAATTAGAGCTAGAACTAGGTAGAACTTACTGGGGCGAGCTAGAACTAATATGTGGCAGGTTAGAACTAACACGTGACAAGTTAGAACTAACTTGAGAGTCCAAGAGCCTAAAACTAAGATGAATTAGAGGTACAACTATCTAGAACTAACATGAGGCGGGCTAAAACTAACATGGGGCGAGTTAGAACTAACATGGGGAAAATTAGAACTAACTTGAGAGCCCAAGAACCTAGAACTAAGATGAATTAGAGCTAGAACTAGCTAGAACTAATATGGGGCGGGATAGAACTAATATGGGGTAAATTAGAACTAACTTGAGAGCCCAAGAGCCTAAAACTAAGATGAATTAGAGGTAGAACTATCCAGAACTAACATGAGGCGGGCTAGAACTAATATGGGGCGAGTTAGAACTAACTTGAGAGCCCAAGAACCTAGAATTAAGATGAATTAGAGCTAAAACTAGCTAGAACTAACATGGGGTGGGTTAAAACTAACATAGTGCAAGTTAGAACTAACTTGAGAGCCGAAGAGCCTAGAACTAAGATGAATTAGAGCTAGAACTATCTAGAACTAACATGGGGCATGCTAGAACTAACATGGGGCGTGTTAGAACTAACATGGGGTACGTTAGAATAACTTGAGAGCCCAAGAGTCTAGAACTAAGATGAATTAGAGCTAGAACTAGCTAGAACTAACATGAGGCAGATTAGAACTAACATGGGCAAGTTAGAACTAACTTAAGAGTCCAAGAGCCTAGAACTAAGATGAATTAGAGCTAGAACTAGATAGAACTAACATGGGGTTGTAGACGATAAAAATTACCTTGGCAGATAAAACACGAAATTTGCCTGCATATTCAAGCCGCACGCGCAGTTTAGAAATTAAGCTCACCCAAGGGCTTGACTCGCCTGCACGAGCCAAGGCCACGCGATCACCAAATTCGCCTACATCGGGTGACCACAGACTCACCTGCTGGCTTGACTCACCTGCATTAGTCAAGAGTCGAATTTCCCTATAAACGGTAAGTTTGCCAAACTCGCCAGAGTACTTAGCAGTCGCTATACCACATACAGGGATGAACATTCCCACTTTCCCGCGACGTGAAAGGAAGGAGAACAGTACTCCAAGTCCTTCAAGTGGCCGTTCGTAGTACTAGTGGCTAGTTAAATCCTTACAGTTGCTGGACACCGCTGCTGTACTAAGCTCCCCTGCATGAGTCAAGTTCGATCAAGCAGCCAGGGCTCGCCTGAACGACCAAACAAACCGCCAAACAATCGACGAACTTGCCAGACTCACTCGAGTATTAGGCAGCCGTAGTATCACGTACAGGAGTGGACCTCCCCATTTCCTGCAATGTGAAGGGGGAAAGTACAGTGCTCCGAGCCCCTCAAACGGCCGCTCACGGTACAAGTGAGGAGCATGGTATCTCCCAACAGTACATGGTCATATCCTATGATTCAAGGAGTGGCCACGCCGTCTCTCCTCTATTTAAGAACTTCTTCCGGCCACGGAGAAGGGGTTCAACAGTTTGGTTGGCTTATAGTTAAGTGATTAATTCAATCAGTTAGCTGAACCATAGCTCTCAACTCTCGACGGAGTTGACGACAAGCTCTTTGCATGACATTTGTACTGTAGCATCCTCTCCTAGCTTCGGGTCCTGATCTTCATCGAACTTGGAAACTCGAACTCGACTAGCACGAGCTCCTACCGCGTACTGAAGCTCACCAGCGACCTCGGTCGAATCGTCCAAGGGAAGCAGACTCGGTGCGAGAACTGAGCGAGGCGTCCTGTAGCTACCAAAGTCCCCATGTTAAACAAGGAGTGCCTTTCCTCGACTTCTGTTGTGATCTTGATTCATTAGTTTGTAATAAGCTATTTTTATCAATACAAACAAAACCCCTATTTCTGGAGATCAAAATTTACATCATACAGGATGATCAGGTCCTGTTTGGAACAGGAGCTGAAGTATGATGTGATTGTGATGACGTCTGTAATAAAGATGTAAAAAATTCTCAACAACAAGTATCTTACAAAAAGTGTTGAGAACAGATTACATTTGCTACAAAGATTATTCATATTCCAGATGTCCAGAGGCACCTCGCTTGTGGCTCATGTGAACAATTATACAAAGTTGTTGTCGGACTTGGTGAATGTTGATGAGAAGATATCGGATGAGTATAAGGTTATTATCTTATTGGGCTCCTTACCGGATGAGGAGTATGACACATTTGTGCTCACTTTATTGAACATGAGATCTTCTATCAGCTATAATAAAGTTACTAATGCATTAACAAATTATGATTTGAGGAGGAAGGACAAGGAGACTTCCCGTGCTAGTACTTCAGGCGAGGTCTTATCTACGAGAGGTAGAAGCCCATATCCGAAACATGGTAATAAAGGAAGGTCAAAGTCAAGAGGTCGTCACCAGCTAGGAAAGAACCAATGTGTATTCTGCAAGGGACAGGGACATTGGAAAAGAGATTGTCCAAAGATCAAAGAGAATGAGAATAACAAGAAAAAGGGCACGAAGGTCAGTGAGAGGAACGTTGCGAAAGGCGATGATTCCGATGATTTGAGCTTTTCTCTATTGATTACTCCGGAGGTGAAACACTTGGATGTATCAGATTGGATACTTGATTCCAATGCTACCTATCATGTGATCCCTAGGCAAGATTGGTTTGTATCTTTTGAGAAGCTCGATGGGGGGAGTTGTAGTCATAAGAAATGATCAGTCATGTGGTATTTATGAGATAGGTACCGTACGGATTCGGATGCACGATGGAGTAGTTCGTGAATTAAAGGTGGTGAGATTTGTTTCTCAGCTAAAGAAGAATCTTATCTCAGTTAGAGTTTTGGAGGCAAATGGATTCAATGTGACTTTTGAAGACGCTATAGTGAAGGTCACTAAGGGATCTTTGATGGTGATGAAGACAGTCTGTAGTCGAAACTTATATTATCTGAAGGGGAACACCGAGATTGGCCAGGTAGCTTCAGCTATTTCAGAGACGGACATGAGCAGCCTTTAGCATTACAGGTTAGGGCACACAGGCGAGAAGTCACTGTAGGCTTTTTACAAACATGGGCTATTGAAGGAAGCCAAGAGTGGTAAAGTAGAGTTCTGTGAGGACTGTGTTCTTGGCAAGAAGACAAAGGTGAAGTTCGGGATGGCCATTCATAGAACGAGGGGCATCCTGGACTATGTGCACACAGACGTTTAGGGTCCCACCAAGACTGCATCACTTGGTGGTCGACATTGATTCGTCACGTTCATTGATGACTATTCTATACGATGTTGGGTGTACATTATGACAAAGAAGAGTGAAGTCCTAGATATATTCGTGGAGTGGAAGAGGAGATTGGAACTGCAGACTGGGAGAAAGATCAAGACGTTGCGATCCGACAACGGTGGTGAATATACTTCAGACCCCTTTCAGCAGCTATGTCGAGACGAGGGTATAGAGAGACACTTCACGGTTAGTCATATACCGTAGTAGAATGGGGGTGGCAGAGAGGTTAAATTGGTCTTTGTTGAAAAAGGTTCGATATTTATTATCACAGAGTGGTTTGAAGAAGATCTTTTAGGCTGAGGCACTTACATATGCGAGCCACCTTATTAATAGGCTGCCTTCATCTACGTTTGAGGGGAAGACCCCTATAGAGATGTGGTCGGGAGAGCCAGCATGAGATTATGACCAGTTCAAGGTATTCGGGTGCCCTGCATTTTATCGTGTAAGAACAAATAAATTGGAATCTCGAGCTAGGAAGGTCATATTTGTAGGATTCAAGCGTGATATCGATGGATACAAGCTATGTGATCCAGTTGATAGAAAGATTGTGCTGAGTAGGGACGTCACATTCGATGAGGCTTCTATCTTAAAGCTTCTCAGTTCTCATCAGGTGGAGAGCGACCCGACAGAGGAGATATCACAGGTGGTGGAGATCGATACAGCTCCACAGTATCCAGATGGTGCAGTATCCATTAGAGTGCCGACTGATATGCACAACGGTAACACGGAGGATACAGATACTGATGTGCAAGATCAGTGACCGACGGCTCAGGTTCAGGATTCTATTACGGTTCGGAGACAGATGAGAGACATACGAATGCCAGCATAGTATACCGATACAGTAGTTGCATATGCACTTCCGGTGGAGAGTATCGATGAGATGGTGCCTACTACATTCAAAGAGGCCGAGCAGAGTTCGGAGGCTGATTCGTGACAGGTGGCTATGCAGGAAGAGATGGAGTCTCTTCACAAGAATGATACGTGGGAGCTTGTTGGGCTTCCAAAGGGGCAGAAAGCAATTGGTTGCAAGTGGGTATACACGAAGAAGGAGGGCATTAAGGGTACTCTATTGAGGTTCAATGCTAGGTTGGTTATGAAGGGTTATGCACAGGAGGAATGAATATATTATAATAAGGTTTTCTCTCCGGTGATAAAGCATTATTCGATTCGGATTTTGCTATATTTGATGGCACAATATGGTTTGGAGTTAGATCAATTGGATGTGAAGACGACATTTCTTCATGGTGATATTGATGAATAAATATATATGACTCAGCCATTGGGATTCTGAGCTACATGGAAGGGAAAATTGGTTTGTAGATTAAAAAAATCACTATACGATTTGAAGCAGTCTCCACGATAGTAGTATAGTCGATTCGATGGTTTTATGATTGGTCATTCGTACACTCAGAGCCGGTTTGATCCTTGCGTATATTTTCACAAGTTGAAAGAAGGTGCGTACATCTATTTGTTGCTTTATATCGATGACATGTTGGTTGCCTCTATTTCCAGATCTGCTATAGATGAGTTAAAGGCACAGCTTTCAAAAGGAGTTTGAGATGAAGGATTTGGGTGAGACGAAGCATATTTTAGGGATGAAGATCGACAGAGACAAGAAGAAAGGCAGAATTTGTTTGACACAGGTGGCTTATGTGAAGAAGGTTCTACAACAATTTTATGTTAGCATGATACAAAGCCAATTAGTGTACCATTGGGAGCCCATTTGAAGCTTTCAGCTGATCTTTCACCTGATCTTTCACCGAAGATAGTTGAAGATCGAGAGTTGATGTCGAAGACTCCATATGCGAGCGTGGTTGGGACCTTGATGTATGTGATGGTATGTACGAGGCCGGATTTATCACAGGCGGTGAGCATGGTTTCGAGATATATGCACGATCCAGGAGTGGGTCATTGGAACACCGTGAGATGGATTTTGAGGTACATTCGAGGTATGCTCAATGTTAGTTTGGTTTATGAGTGGGACACTATAGGTGAGCAGTTATGCATTGGTTATGTTGATTCGAATTATGCCGGGGATTTGGATAAATACCGGTCTACGACGGGGTATGTATTTACTTTGACCCGTGCGTCGATGTGTTGGAGATGCACCATATAGTCTACAGTGACTTTGTCTACGATGGAGGTAGAGTATATGGCAATAACAGAGGCTGTGAAGGAGGCTATTTGGCTTCGATGACTTTTGGAGGAACTTGATATATCACAACGGTCCATCACTATTCATTATGATAGTATGAGTGCTATCTATTTGGCTAAGAATCAAGTTTTTCAAGTGAGGACGGAACACATTGACATTTGTTATCATATCGTTCGAGATGTTCTTGAAGATGGTGATGTGGAACTTGTGAAGGTTCACACGAAGGATAATCCGGCGGATATGCTCACTAAGGTGGTTCCGGGCAACAAGTTTGATCATTATCGAAACTTGTTTCACATTCTTGATTGTTGAGGCCGTTGACGACCATTTGGGTGAACTACGTTCAGCTTGATTCCTTGGACAAGAGGATACGTAGGCAGTCTTTCAGATGCAACCGGTTTGGATTAGTTGATTTTGATGGGGGTGAGATTGTTTGGACTCTCATTCGGGTTCCCGACGTGTTGTGAATTGAGTCTGTTGTCGTGAATTGTTTCACGGCGTACTGGACACAACAAGTGGGACATTTGGTTGCTTAGGTGTCGGCCCAGTTTTGAGAAACTTCACCGAGGTGGAGAATTGTGAAGGTGGAGTCACGTAGGGCCACTCCCACGCTTGTGATCTTTTGAGAGGCCAGCGGACAACTCACAAGGACCGAAAGCAAAGCCACATCCAACGGACAACTCACAAGGCCCACCCGAATTTCTGCTGTATATATAACTTTGCAGTCGTGCCCTAGGTAGGGCGTGCAAAGAGGGCAGGTAGGGGTGTTAACGGAGCGGATACGGCTCGGATATAGCACTTACCATATCCATATCCGCTTACCCATCTCGGATACGGATACGGATACAGATATATGTCGGTAAGAAAAATTCATATCCATATCCGCCAAAATCGGATACGGTTACGGATATAGATGCAGATATATAAACGGATATGCATGCGGATACAAAAAGGATATGAGAAAACTAGATAGTATTCAGAAAAATACAGTCATGTGATACAAAAAGAGTTCGTTAATATGTTCATTATGATTGAAAAGCTTAGATTGGACACCTTGATCATCAAAATTAACCACAAAGCTTAGATTGGACACCTTGATCATCAAAATTAACCACAAATCCATAATCTAAGAATCGAAACTATCGTAAGAGTATTACCAATATGTATTCGGATATTTTCGGATACGGATACGGATATTTCACTACAAAATCATATCCGCAACCATATCCTATCGGTAATAGATTTGAGTAACCATATTCGTATCCTAACGGATACGGTTACGGATAATTCCTCGGATACGGATACGGTTTGGCACCCCTAAGGGCAGGTGAAAGGCAAAGGGAAACTGCAGTTGATTTTGCGGTTGTGCTTGGAGAAAACGCAGCAGTGGAAAAACGCAGTCCTTTTTAGGGTTTTGGGGCATCCATTGATGGAGAATTTTGTGAGGGATTTGAGAGATTGTTTGAGGGTTTAATTTGTGTGATTGTAAATCCTAGTTGTATTTTCTCTCTCTAATAGTAGATCTCCCCCCCCATTGCCCCGTGGACGTAGGTAATTTGCCGAACCACGTAAAATTAGTTTGTCTCGTTTTTATGATTTGTAATAGCTTATTTATGTTCCCTCGACAAGTCAGTCCTAGAACTGATGAGAGGAAGAACTGATATCCCACTTTGTTGAGATATATTACTTTTGGTTCTTGTTTCCTTGGTGAAACAGGAATTCCTATTGTGATCTTACTATCTTGTTACGCCGAGGTGCTGCCGAAATTTCCGCTACGCACAACAATTATGCTTCTCATGAATATATTTGGTTAGATTATTCGAAATTGTTGCTTGTGTGGATTGATTTTCGTGTATATATATGGTTGAAATTTCGTGTATATATGTGGCTAATTCAGTATATACAACAGGCTGTGAATTGTTGTGATTTTTGTGTATATTGTTGTGATTTATGGTTATCTTACTATCTATTTTCTTATTTTAAAAAATGAACCAAACACAAATAACCTCAAAACATCATCCGATAATATACCTCCAATTCATTTCCTTATTTTTTTAACCAACAAAACAATCTCAAAACAAGTTTTTTTAAAAATCACTCACAACATCCAATAATAAGGTGACAACTCATCTCATCTCATCTCCTATTTTATAGTTTTCTTCTTTTTTAAGCCAACCAAACAGCCTCAAAAAAATTATTATGGGAAATAGGTTTCCAATTCTTTGATTTCCCAGTTTTTTTTGGAAGCGAACAGCCCTTAAACCGACTAAAACTTGATAAAAAATGCTAAATAGCTCTCAAACATGCCGTTGGTTTTAAAAGATTTATTTATACTTCTAGTTAAGCCACGGTGTAGTCAGCTCTCTGATCCTCTGCCACCTGTCCCTTCCAAAACGGCAAAAGTTCGTTTACGGTCACTCACGGCAAAAATTCGTTTACGCTCACCGTCGGTGAGATTAGCACAGAATACGGTATTAACGTATCTCAAAAACTGTCAGAAAACTCCCTGATACAGTTGATGGGACAGTGAAATGATACACTCAGCAAGAGAATCAAAATTTACCAAATCAGCCAAATTTACTGTTAACGATCAAGACCCTTTTCTGTCTTTTCGTTACAAAACCGCTCTAGTTCTCTGGCGGGTTTGGCGATAACTACCAAATTGAACCGAACCAAAAGGAAATCGAACCGAACCGAACAACACCGATCACCTCTTTAAATGAGTCCCCCTCTCGCCCCGTCGTCTTCGTCTCGACTCCATTGCTGACTCCTTTTCTGTACTTTTTTAATCTTCTTTTCATGCACTTTGAGAGATTAAGGAAGACGGGGAGGAGAGGAAAGGACTGATCTTGATCATGTTTTAGAGGGGTCCTTATTTGCTTTAGGAACTTGTTAGTTTGATTTGTTGTGGGTATTTGATTAGTGAAGTTTTGGGTCTGTTTGCATGTGGGAAAAGTTTTGTTCTTGATCGTCAAAAGGGAGTTTTTTTTTTTTTTTTGGTATTTTGTATTGGTAGATATGCTTAGTCTTGATCTGGGTTTTTGGTAGTCTGTGTGTTTAGGCTTGAGGAAGATCGCCCCTTTGAAGGAACAACAGAGTGATTGTCCTAGAAGTGAGAGATTTTTGTTGTTGTTAGGTTGTGTTTGCAAAAATCTCATTTTTCTGGGGAGAAAATTATTATTTTTTGGTTGGGTTTTCTTTGAAGGAGAGGGGAGTGCTACAAAAAGGGAAAGCATTCAGCTTTGGTTCCATTTTCTCAGAGGTGCATCCCAAAATCAGACCACACGAGCTCTTTTTTCTTAAATTAATTTATTGCTTAATAATATTCTCTTCCTGTCTTCAAAAATCTAATAGTTGCTACAACTTGTCTTAACATAAATCTTAATAATTAACTTAGAAAAAGTATGTACCGCGAAAGGGCAGAGGGAAGAATCATTCTCTTCCCTCTTGCTCTTTTATCTTTTTCTTCCCCTTTTAGTTTTATGTCTCTTTTTGTTCTTTATTGTAAGACTTAATAGTCTCTTCTCTTTCTCTCAGAGATTCTGAGTTGAGCGACTCATTGGTAACTAGCATGCTGAAGAAGAGCTCGAGGCCGGCTGTGAGCAGCAAGCAAGGCCTAATGGCTGATCCCTTCTCTCTTCCCTCTCCTACTGGAAATTGCAGTAAACCCCCCAGCTCACCTCTCTTCCCTTTGTCACCAAGACTCTTTGTGGGCTTCGTCCCAAAGGGCTTTTCAGACATTGATGCTGCAAAAAGCCCGACCTCCATTCTCGAAACCAAACCATTCACTCCAACCTCTAACCCCTTCTTCTCCGATAAAAAGCCGAGAAAACCCCTTGTTGAATCCACCCAAGAGGCCAAACTCCATCATCAGCCAGTTGGGCTTGGCATTGTTGACGCATTGAAGAAACCCTCAAAACCTGATGCCCGAATGGTCCTCTTTGGATCACAGCTCAAAATCCAAATACCCGCGAAATCCCCCAATGGTTTGGTTGAGCCATTACAGTCTCCTATTGAGTTTGGGGTCAAGAACAAGGAAGCACAATTAGCTATGTTTTCTCCGATGCAGAGAGCTAATTCGACCGAGCCGAACAATTTGGCATCTGGATGTATATCGGCTAGCGAGATGGAGATGTCCGAGGATTATACTTGTGTGATTGCTCATGGACCTAATCCGAGGACTGTACATATATATGACAATTGTGTTGTTGAGAGCTGTGGTAATGGATTTGCTGCTGTTACTCCGAGGAAGGAGAGTCGGGTGTCGGAGGGTTTTCTTACTTGTTGCTGTGCTTGCAAGAAGAGGCTGGATCAGGGGAAGGACATTTTTATGTACAGGTTAGATTTCAATATTTTTACTGATTTTTTTCCTTGTGTAATTAGTTTTGATTGAGCTTTCGGTATTGGCATGGAACCGGGACGGGTGTGCTTGATGTTAAATCTTTTCAAGTTGATTCTAGCGAATTATACTGAATAGAATTAGTTAATTTACCTCATTACGACTGAATTTATTCGTGGCAGTGAATTTTGGTTTCTTGATGGTTCACATATCTTAGTTTTCTGTCAATTAACAAGGATAAACGTATAAAGTAACCAAATTTTGCATCTCCCTCTCGCGATTGGATTAATTTAGTTGAGATTTTTACTAAATTGTGATAGTAGTTAGCAATAAACTGTCTTTTACCATTCTTGAAGCTTATAATTAATTTTCTCCCAAATTCTAAATCATGGTAGTTTATCCTCTATTTTTCAGAGGAGAGAAAGCCTTTTGCAGTCTGGAGTGCCGTCACCAAGAGATGCAATTCGATGAAGGGATGGAAGACTGCTTGCTGGCTCAAGGCCCTGCTACTTTCTAGCACGAGCTCCTCTCAACTTATTTTTTGTTTCCGATGGCTGAAAGAAATTAGAGATCAGCCCCTTAGGTGAGCGTGTTTTGTTATATCTCTACATGTTGTAAATTCTATTGGGTTGTTTCTGGTTTCATTTCAATCAAATTGGATCAGAAAGAAAATGTTGTTGTGTTATGTTTTTTGCTGGTGGGATCCTCCACAGTTTTTGGCTTGAGAGAGTGATGTATGGATTTTGATTAAAATGGTTGTCCGGTTCCTTTACTAATCAGTATACTTGGTCTAAATCTTTCTTCTACTGTTTGAGAGTGGGAAATATATAGCTTTGCCCGTGTATCTCATGTACTGATATTATATGTTTCCTTGGATATGATATACTTCAATATTATGGTTGTTGATGTCATGTTTAGTTGGTCTAATCAAACAACTTGGTGGAGTTTGATGAGGTAATTAGCTGTGTGCTTAGTATAATCATGTTGTTTTTCATTATGTATCTGCTACTGATGTGTGGTGGTCATTGTTGATTAATCTAGTATCATTAAGATACTCGTGTACGCATAACCGACGTTTCGTGTACCTCTTTTTAAGTTGAGCTTTATTTAAATTGTTGTGTTCTTTGTCTTCATGTAGACCTACCGTATGTAAGCATACCAAGGCAAGATTTGATTGATGATACGCTACATTTCCCTATGATTAACACAATCCATTTAAAATATTAAGCATTGGCTTAATTGCACTTCCTATAGTTTCACGAGCACTTAAAGGGGTTTCTATTTAAAACTGAATAAGTCAATGCCTCAAAAGCATTTAAAATTTGTAGATAACTGTCTAAAAGTTTTAAAATATAGTATTTTGGCTCCCTATTGTTTACTCAATTTTGTCATATAAGTAAATGGTCTCACTTAAATATACTAAAGTTTTAAAATGTTGCGCTTTAGTATTCTTTGTTATGTGATACTTTGGATAGGTAGATAAGTGAATGCCATATGGGATATTGTTAATTTTGAGGCATCTATTTACAACATTTAAATATTTTTAATTTGGCCATGAATAATTACATAAATGATTTCGCTTTACTGATAAAAAGTAGTAGTTCAACTTTGATTTTTTTAACTATCGCAGTCGAGGTGTGATATATACAAGAATATTTGGATCCTCTGAACTGGGGTGAGTCTACTTTTTCCATCACCATGATTCTTAAAAGACTCTAGACAATTATTATTCATTTTGAAATCTACACTTATTGTTCAAGGCGAATCAAAATCATCAACTAAATGATAAATGATTGCGGCTGAGAAAGTAGTTTCAGGGCACAGTGGAGGAGATCGCGTGGTTGTTCACTTTAGCATTTTTGTTGGCATACATGCATGTACGTATTTCTTTCTTGCATTAATCCAGTCTCTGATGTGATGATCATCTCCAGTAGAATGGAAATAGAAAGCTTAATATCAACTGGATCGGTTAATGTATAGGTTGATGAATTATTAGGTGATGGGTCAGTTTTTGTTATGACATGCTAACTACTGCTTGAGCCTAAAGAGGCATGTTGTGATCAATGCGTCCCTATTTTTATGAATCTGAGAGCGTGGATGAGGTCGGATGCGGTCCGTACGAAAACATGCTATGGAATTCGTATATCGAATAGATATCAAAGCCAAGCCCAAAATCAATCCTGAATGTTAGCCCAGAATAGGTGAGAAATTTGTTATCAAGAAAAGAAAGTGTGAATTGCCTCCAATCATATTTCCAATCACATCTATTAACATTTTTTAATTATATCCATGAAAAATGAAAGACACAGGGACTAGATTAGAAACCAAATTAACTTAAAGCTTAAAACTACCCAAACTCTTATTTTATGTCCCGCATCCCATTCTTAGTTTTTCTCATGTTGAACTACATTCACAATTACCAACATGCGCTTTCAACTCAACGCATCTTGCCAACCTAAAAAATCCACATGATTTCTAGGATCAGAGAAAGTATTTCAACAAATGTGATTTATGATACTAAGCTCGTATCAGAGATCTCTCTGTAGGCTCGACATTCATTTAAGAATAACTCTGTGATTCCTTAGATATTAACCCGAACTCTTATTTAAACTCATCACTCTTTCTTATCTTATTCGATGTGAGACTATACTCACACATTAATCACCTCCACCAAAAATCAATCAACCACCGCATCAACCTCTCAAAAAACTGGACATCACAACATCCACACTCTCTCCATTCAACACGACATGCTTCCTCAAAACACCCTCCCTAACAAACCCCTGCCTTCTCCACAGATCTCTGCGACCTTACGTTCCGAACCTCAACCGTCGCTTTAATCCTCTCCAACGTAGGAGACTCTCCCATCGCCGTGGCCGCCACCATCTTAATCTGCCATAACCGATGGAGACTTTACGACCGATGAAATCGGAGGATGGGGTTGGTTTGAATCCGACGGAGCTGATGGGGGTGGTTGTTGACGCAGATGGCGCGGTATACCAAGGGTGCAGGGGGAGGATGAAGGAGTTGAGTAAGTGTTGGGCTTGGGCTTTGGTTGGACATGGGCCGTGTGGTTGGACTCGCATTACTCGGTCGTCGGAGACCCAAGGGAGGATATCGTCGGCGTCGGAGAGGGTGAGGGGGTGGAGTGTGAGATTGTTGAGGAGATCGGAGTTCGCCATTTTTTGTCTGCTCGATCGGTTGGGCAATGACTAATGAGGGATTCGTTGATTTTGAGGCTAATATTTTATTTGTTACTGGCACCACCCAAACAAGGGGATGTAGCTCAGATGGTAGAGCGCTCGCTTAGCATGCGAGAGGTACGGGGATCGATACCCCGCATCTCCATCATTGATAATGCTTTTCCTTACTTTTATTTTCCCCCTCTTTTCAAAAAAATTTATATATGGTTTGAACTTGCTACTTCAAAACCTTTTAGCTGTTGGACACTATCGTGAGAGAGTTAACTATATAACGAATAAAAAATTGTCATAATCAACTAAATATTTTCTACTTAGGGGCTGTTTGGTTCGTTTCCTAGATATAGAAAAATGCATTTCCATGTACAAAAACATAAGTTTTGAGTTTTTCAAACTTTTCCAAGAAATAGATTGTTTCGCTTTGGTTCGCATAAAAAAAATAGTGAGAAACCAATGTATTTATTTTTCTTGTGTTTGGTTGGCATGGAAAAAAGGGAAATTTTTTGTTTATATGGCAAAAAGCCGACGTGGCTGCAGTTATCGTCGATTTCACGAGGTTGATGAAGGAATTGGGGGGGAGAAAAAATCTGATGTGACGGCGATTTTCACCGAGTTTCCCTTCTTTAACCCTAGCGAACCAAAGATGGGAAAAAAAACCGACGAAAAACTTATATCCTACGTGGCCACGAAAAATCTGATGTGGAGGCGGTGTAAAACTTTTCCACCGAGTTAAAAAACGAACCAAACAGCCCCTTAACGAAAGCATATGGTATATTTAGTAAATTTTTTTTGCACCTAGTCATAAACTACACTGCTGAAACAAAACATTTTATTTTACATCCGAAACAAGCTTTATTTGTCCAAACTAGAGATAACAACAAAAAACACTGTCAACAAAAATAGTTCACACCCAAACAACAAAAGCTGTTATGCTTAAAGTAGATATAGTTTAGCCAAAATATTACATTCTCACATATGGGCCTAACAGATATATTAAGGTCCAAAATATGTAGCCCAACAGAACAGTATCATCGGCCCACAAATCTGACACGTGCATATCATGTGATAAGTTCTGGGCCATATAACACCTGGAAGACAGAAGGAAAACTTTGGGAGCTCTCTCAGCAGTCAATGGCTCCTCTGAAAAAGTCGAAGAAACCCAAACGCAAAGCTAAGGATTCGACCCAATGCAAACCGAATCCAGGACCCAAAACCGCAGAGCCCAAAGCTGAATTCGATGACGACTGGTGGTATACTTTCTGGCACAAGAACTCTGGTATCAAAAAACTCTCCGCTTTGAGCTCTTTTTTCTTGCGTACTTCATATGGATCATGTAGATTATGCTCTTAATTCAGCCCTTTTTTGTTGAAATTAGCTGATTTTTTTGTGGAGTTGGGCTTTTGTGTGAACACCCTGTTGAAATTTTGACACCCATTTTGAGACAGGTTTTTGAGATGCATAGTTAGTGTGTGTGGGGATCTTATGACCTTTTCAAGTGATTAAAGTGTGAAATTTTTCCCCTTGTTGATGTTGTGATCATGTGTTGTTTAATCTTTCCGGGATCTCGATACAATTGTCATGAAATGTTTCATGTCTTTTGTGAATCCAGAATGCCCGGTGAACACAAAATCTAGGTTCTCATCTGAGTGGAGCACTAAATACCGAAAGCAGTAAATACTTTGTGCATTATTTAGGGGATGGAAAGAGAGGCAATAGTGAGAAGGAAAAGACATAGGTGCTGCATAAAGCACGAGATGACTCCGTCAACTTGGTTTTGGTTTAGGGGCTGTTTGTTTTGGGTTTTTTGCCTCGGGGAGGGGGTGGAAAGCTGCCATTATGGCAGCTTTCTCCCCAAAACGCCTCTTTAATAGGCGTTTTGGGGAGAAAGCTGCCATAATGACAGCTTTCCACCCCCTCCCCGAGGCAAAATACCCAAAACAAACAGCCCCTTAGTTCATTATTTTGACACAAAATGAAGGAAATTGGAGTGAACAAAATTTAATGAATATTTCATAACCCATTTAAATATTTCATGTGCTTAAATACATATGGAGAGTTGTGTACGCTTATTCCTTCATGTTAAAATTGTTAGATACTCCTTTTACTGTGAAAAAGGAATGTCTTTTGCTTCTAGTTGATGCACCTTTTTAAATTATATAATTAGGCATATAAATGATTTTCTTGATAGTTAAAATGTAAATTTATATGTTAACTATTTTCGTTGTTCAATTTAATGTAGTAATTGAGAGAAGGGTCATTTCCTTTTTTTTTTTGCCATAAATTAATCTAGTTAAATTGTTGATGGGCTCGTAGGTTAAAATTAGATTGTCAAGCACTAAATTGGAATTTTCCCTTAAAGAATAGAAAGAAAGAAGGGTTGGGATTAAAAAAAAAAAGAATTCTCTAGTTATTGTTTTTCTACTGAACACAGAAAGGAAATGCATATATATACCTCTCACAAACAAACACTCGAGAGATTGCTAAATTTTGTTACATGGTGGGATACTTGGCAGAAGCTAAAATGACTTGGATGATTCTTTCATGTATCCCCAATAATTATAGATTAAATAAGAATGCATGTGTTATCTAGTTTCATTGCTTATGAGAAAGGTTTCTTCATGTAGTTGAAACATAGATTTATGCATGTATTTGAAATATTAAAATAAGAAGCATTTTTTTGTGTTTTTTTAATTATGACCAATTACATGAACTGTTTGCTTGAGCTCAGACAACTCAAATACGGTTGTTTTTAAGTAACATGAACTTAAGATACTAGTTTTAATGTGTAATCTTGGAAGTTTGATAGATATATTGATAAAGTTATCCTAATGTCTCTTAACAGTTGGGTATGTTTGAAACTCTCCTTGATTCTATTAGGTGTGGGCAAGAAAGTCGTGAATGCTGTAAACATTTTCAGAGACAAAAGATATAATCTAGAAAAAGTATATATAAACATGGACTCCATGTATAAATGCTTAGGTCGAGTAAAAAAGAAGAAGAAGCTCTATGGAGAAGTATCCAAGAGTAAGTTTCCACTAATAAGTATGAAATACCACCATCGTGTACCGCTTGCACGG
>NC_033796.1:11236353-11285300 GCF_001876935.1 Asparagus officinalis
CAATACCAGTTTAAAACGTTGAAGTACAGGCTCAAAACTTGCTTATAAACACCATGGTGTAAAGAGCAGACCATTTATACTAAAGTGCATCATGATATTGTTATTATGAAGAGTGTATATACTGTAACTCATGTTATTTAGTACCTGTACTACTATAACCAGTGTTACCATAGCATATTGAAACTTTTTCAATGAGCATCAACAATGATTCTTAATGTGATTCTAATTAGCTTTTGGGCTTAATTTTGTGCCTTAGAGAGACTAATGCAAATTCTTATATCAACTCTTACCACCTTATCGCTTTGTCTGGACCCTTTTCGTGATAGTCGAATTTGGAGGCTTCCTCTTTCTTTGCATTAGTTTAAATCAGATGCGAAGGAAAGTTTGCTTTGTATACCTTTCATATTGCCATTGAGGTTCTATGGTGTGGACCTTAGCTTGCTTATAGAACTTGACTAGGAATTTGGCGCCAATATTTGGGGTTGACAGCTTGAAGTCCAGTTCATAGACTGTCATATAACTTGGCCAAAATTTTGTCTGGAGCTTGTTGTAGTTCATTTTGCTTGAGATTGTTTGTTATGTCGATATGATGATTTCTGTAAACTCACTTCAGGAACTAATATGAAGTTCTCTTGAATATGGTACAGTGGCCTTTTGGCACTTGCTATGTGAAGTCCATGCGTTTTAGTTAGAGCAGGCTGCTGAGAATTCTTAGATAGTTTTCATTTACTTACTTATAGCAGTTGATCACTTTAATAAAAGTTACACGTGTAAAAATTACTTCCAACAAATCTTTATTGGTTAAACTTATATCTGTCATCAAGAGGATCCACGTAGCTAAACTTTTGCAGTTGAGGGGCATTTTAATGCCTGCGTCTATCAATTTTCATTTCAGCTATGATGGAAATAGAACCTTAAACCTTCTTCAAATGTTAAAATTGTTCCCATTGAATGCCACACATGCTTTCATGTGATAGCTATATAGAACCTGACTCATTTATAATACCTCAGGGCCAACTATTCCTCTTGAAGAAGAAGCAGCGTTCAAATGCTTTTTCAGGGTATCCAAAAATACCTTTGAGTACATTTGCTCCCTAGTGAGGGAGGACCTAGTATCAAGGCCTCCTTCAGGTCTCATAAACATCGAAGGAAGACTTCTGAGCGTCGAGAAACAAGTTGCCATTGCCATGAGAAGATTAGCATCTGGTGAGTCGCAGGTGTCTGTTGGAGGAGCTTTTGGCGTTGGGCAATCCACAGTATCTCAAGTGACTTGGAGATTTGTTGAATCAATGGAAGATCGAGCAAGACACCACATGAAGTGGCCTGAGCCTGAAAGATTGGAGGAAATCAAAGCCAGCCTCGAAGCAACATTTGGCCTACCTAACTGCTGTGGTGCTATTGATGCAACACATATCATAATGACACTTCCTGCAGTTGAATCATCAGATGATTGGTGTGATCAAGAGAGAAACTACAGTATGTTCCTTCAAGGGATAGTTGATCACGAGATGAGGTTTCTTGATATAGTGACTGGTTGGCCTGGGAGCATGACTTATGCCCGCTTATTGAAATTCTCGGGATTCTACAAGCTCTGTGAGAGTGGGAAACGGTTGAATAGACTTGTCAAGATGACTGAAGAAAGAGAGGAGATCAGAGAATTCATTGTGGGGGATTCTTCTTATCCTCTTCTTCCTTGGCTTATGACTCCCTATGAGGGTAAAAGTCTTTCAGAATCCATGGTGAGCTTCAATTTGAAGCATAAAGAAGTAAGGTTGCTTGCTTTGAAGGCACTTTTGCAACTAAAGGGTGCTTGGAGGATATTGCACAAAGTAATGTGGAGACCTGATAAGCACAAGTTACCGAGTATTATCCTCGTTTGTTGCCTCCTTCACAATATTATTATCGATAATGGAGACAAATTGAACCATGATGTTGCCCTCACAAATCACCATGATGCTGGTTACAAGGAGCAAATGTGTCAGCAAGTTGATTCTTCTGGCCAAGCCATGAGAGAGAACCTTTGTAGGCATTTGCAATATTGTGAGGCCTCTCTCGTATGAGCTGAAATGTATCTGTTTGTGCTCAACATTATTGGATCAAACTTGGTGCAGTTAATTGATTTAGTTAATTTACAAAGCTGTCTGTTATTTTTTTTTTAAATTACTTAAGTGGCGTTCTTCTCGAACTTAAATTTCTGACTTCTGAATTCAGTTAAGAAAGCATCACAGTCTATAGTACGTTGAAGAACATTACCTTGGCTTTATGAGTCAAATAGGGATTTCACTTACTACAAAAATTTCAGGTAGAAACATTTCTCAAATCTGTGTTTGAAGTGTTTATTGGATGATGATGATGATAATGATGATGATGAGCAATGATAACCTCGACGAAAGATTTCAAACTTCAACAACTTAACCTTTTAATGAGCAGCTTCACTCGTCAAACTCAAGAGAGAATGCCAGAGATCAGTATTTTCCTAAGCTTAAAACTGTATAAAATAAGGGTCGCATGATTATTACTCTTGTTCTGAATCACATACCCTCACCTCCTCTCTCAACTCTCCACACAGTTCAACATGAAATCAAACGAGCGGAAAAACACAACAACAAACAATTCCTCCATATCCTCAGCACAGCACACCCTAAAATGCTCCCACAGCACTTTGTCATCGTCGCAGCCCGCCTCCAACTTGGCCTTGATTTAACACGCAACATATAAACCTCTCGTGATCTCTCGATCGACTGATTCGTGGGGCCAGGACCAAAACTTCCTCTAGGAACAAGAACTCCTCCAGTAACAAAAATCTCATCCATGAGCCCAATCACCCCACACCCAGTTCTTCGCGCGCGTAAACTCTGATCTAGGCAACAAAACCCTATCCATCATCAAGCTCTCCTTCTGCTGTTTTAGTACATACCCAGGATTCGAACCATAAGGATCACCATCAATCACAACTATATATAGGACCCTGAAGCCAAACATAATCATCTACAAAACCAACCACAACCGCCACCCTGCAATATTTGTACAGTTGATAAACCCTCATACATGACGTGCATTTTCCCTCGAGTCACAAAAGCAAAGCATGGTGAAGGATGTCTTTCGCATAGATTGAGCGGAGGACACCAAGTATCTGATGAGGATCATAAACCTCTGCCTTTGAGGTTGACCTACGAAAGCTCGTAGTCCCTACCTCACTTTCTGATTGAAGAGTGAAAGTGTACGCCCCTGCGACAGTAATCTTTCCATCTACTGTGCAACATGCAAACATTTCATGAGGCACGGGCATGTCCGCGAGATGGGATCCTACAACCGAACACTTAGGTTCTAGGATATAAACATAAATATGTTAACTCCAATAACACTTGGCCCTTAAAACAAAGACAAAAATAGACATCCCGTCCCGTTAGTGTTTGAAGCCAACCCGATGATGAATACAAACGGGTCAATTGCGATCATGCTGTTAAGTTTTAGGTTTTATTAGGATGCTGGGCTCCAATTCATTACAGGTGATCTGAACGATTGGAAGGTTTCAATATGACTTTCATGGTCTTGGTTCGATTCCAGATTGGGTTATTGAAAAATATGCTGCTGCAGTTTAGGTTTGGGATGTTGTTGACTATTGAACCATCTATATGGAGGAACTTTGAAGCTAATTGATTTAGTTACAGATCCAAATGGAGTTTATGCTTTTACTTCAATGGGTTTCTTCTTTGAACTCCTGATCCTTCACCACGCATTATATCATTAATGAATTTTACCTTCGGCTGAGTCAAGTAAGGGATTTCGATATTACAAAAATTTTAGGCAGAAACATTATCAGACCTGCGCGTGAACTTTGAAATGTTAATTGATGATGATTAGCTACTATAACCTCAATAACCAAACTCCCAAAATTTCATCAACTACAACTCTATAACCCTCTTAAGAAGCTTCACTGATCAGTATTCAGGGATTGCTCATCAAACTCGAGAAAATGCCAGAAATCAGTATTTTTCTCAGTTTCAGACCTGCATAAATTAAGGGTATCACGTAATATTACTCTTGTTCCGCATCATCACCCCCTTCGGAGACGACAAAAAAAAAAAAAACACCTGCTGTCTAAGCTCTTTACACAGTTCAATATGAAATCAAAAGAGCAGAAGGGTGACCAACAATCACATAAATACTCCCACAGCACTTAGTCATCGCCGCAGCCAGCCTCCACCCAGCCCTCGACCAAAAGTGCAGCACATCAACATCTCGCAACCGCTTGATCGACTGATTCGTTGTGCCAGGCCCAAGAACTCCTCCAATTACATAAATCTCATCTCTAAGCCCAATCATCCCAAACCCAATTCTCTTAAACTCTGATCTCGGCAACAAAACCTTATCCATCATCAAGCTCTCCTTCTGCTGTTTTAACATATACCCACCATTTAAGACATAAGGATCACCATCAATCACTGCCACAGGGCCTTGAAGCCATCCATAGTCCTCTACAACCAACCACGGGCACGGTCCTCTAATATTTGTACGGTCGATAAACCCTTGTGCATTACATGCATTTTTCCTTGAATAACAATGCCAGAACAAGCTGAAGTGTGAATTTGACAAAGATCGGGTAAAGGAGACCAAGTATCTGACCCGGGGATCATAAATCTCTGCATTTGATATTGACCTACGAAAGCTTGTAAACCCACCAGCTACAATAATCCTGCCATCAATCGCACAACAAGCAAACATTGCACGAGGCACATGCATATTTGCCCTACGGGCCCACTCTCTAGTTATAGGATCATATGACCACACCACAGTTGTCACAAAAATCCCCGGTGAGAGGGTCAACTCTATCACTTTTGCCACCACGTACAAAGAGCTTTCCTCCAACCGAGGCCTCACCGAATCAAGCAAGAAGGCAAATGTTTGAAGGCATTATGGGAAGAGTGAGCCAATGATCTCTGAGAAGGTCATAGAGTTGCCATATCTTTCCAGGATCGAAAGCTAGGACACAGAGGAGATCTTCAGTTGCACCACCTTCGCATCAAGCCTTGAAGAGCTCACGGCTGCGAAGGGCTGATTTCCATGATCAAGAGACGAGCTGAAGGTGAGTGTGCTAGCAGAAGGGAACACGAGCAAGGCATTGGAGAGCAACTGCAACGGGGATTCCTTCTATAAGGCCACACATTATGTTATTTGTCATTCAGAATACTTTTTCCAAAGTGAATTTCAAGTGGTCTTACAGAAGAGAACATCCTGAAATGAGACATATGATGCTCAATATGTTAGTGAGCAGTTCGAAAAAAAAAAGACATGATAAATGACATATTAACATGATGATTCATATACCCAGGGGATCTGATTAAGGCGATGAATAAAAAGAAAAGGAATCTAGCAGCTGAAGTAGGAGTGAGGGGAAGTCTAAACACTTTAAGCAGTCATGGTGACAAAGATTAGTTGAGGTTAAAGGCCCCATGCATATAGCTGTAAGTTTACAGAACTTAAAAAGTAAAAAGAAGAAAACTGTTGTGATGTTAAGATTATAACCATAAAATTTCCTTCTCAGCACATGAATAAGAGTGGGGAAGCCCAGTTCACTGTGCCAATTTTTTGCAGAAATAAGTTAGACTTGATAGCACGCTTCCAAATGTTAGACATGAGGAACTGGTTTCATCCATTACAAAAGCATATTGCAACATGCTAAACAAGTTAGGAAACACATTTGCCGTTGAAAATTCAAAGGAAACATAACAAACATCAATAGGAAAACTTCTGGTGAATTCAATGAGAAACTTCAAAAAAATCAATAAGAAAACATTGGTCCGGAAAAATTAGAATCAGAAAAAATGAAAACCCATAAAAGGTACACTATTAAAATTCCTCCTGGGAGTATACATAAACACATTGTGTTTCTAAATAGCATGACTGACCAGATAGTCACTACTATTCTGAAATGAAATGGAGTTGCACTAAATTGATTTATATCTCTACTACTATAAATAGGCAAGCTAGATATAGGACCTTAAAAAATACTGACATTTCACCAAAGTGTTCATTATGGGTGAAGTTACAACTACTAGCTACACGTCTCTCTAAAGGCATTCCAATAGTTTTAAGTTGCATGTCATTTGCGTGTAGCAAAAAAGTCTATTATTTGTATTTGGGGGGAGTTCATCGTACATGATAAACTAACAACATGACCACAAACGGAATATAAACAAATTTCTAAGACATTAAGTTTAAAAGTCGACTAAACTCTATAGAACTTGCATACCAATCAACAAAAATAAAATCTACTCACAATAATATGCCATGTCATGGAACTCTACATGTAGCCATGAGCATGGACCTAAAGGTCAAAATATCAACTCATCATGATCGAAAGAGGTCATGTTTCATTCGGAAATTTAATAACATACTCCACGAAATAAATTAGAATACAAGATGGGTTAAACATACATAGCACTTGCTTAAAGTAATTAGAATGATGTCAGCAACATAATATTAGAAATTGAGTTGGAACTCTTACCTCCATAGTTCAAAAGTTTCTTTTCATAGTCAAATGCAATAGCATAGCCATGATCATTTTAGAAAAGTTAGATGGATAAAGGGTAAAGAAGTGCACAGGAGTGGTTCAGCAAAAATAGAAAACATTAAGATGAAGGAAAAATCCACAAGAGCTTTGAGTGTGTACACCAACACAAACAACACGGGAAGGTTATTACAAATGACTTTCTTACAGGGCTTTGAGTTAAATAATAATCAGGATAGTCACAAGAGCTTTCAGTGTGTACACCAACACACAAACAAGACGGGAAGGTTATTAAAAATAACATAAATTTCCAAATGTGACCATTTGAACTCTACAGCTAACCAAATAAATGATATCTGAAGCAAACTCTCAAATTGAGATGCTTGAAAAAGTAAACTCTTTTTAACCAAGTGTAGTGGCATGCTTATCTTTGTTGCAGTAGGGGGTTTCACAGACACAAAAGATACTGTACAAAATGGATAATATCACAACACTATGCAAACACAGTAGAGACAAGGAGAACGTCACATAATGATTTAACGCGATTCGGTCAGTATGACCTACATTAATGAGCGAAGACATCAGAAGAATTCACTAATCAAAAACGAAATTACAAAAGGGATCAATCTCTCATCTCACTTAAATCCCACTAGAGAATCACAAAAAGAAAGAACTACTTAATAACTCTCTCTCTTTCTTTTCTCTCTAACTCCTCTCTTTTTTTTTGTCTAAGGCACGTCTTTCACCATGCATCCTGAAGCAATTTATAGCCTTTAATTTCCCACGGTATGGTTTACATCATTGGATAGATGGGCTAAGATGTTATGTGAGTCAACTTACACGTGCTTCATGTGTAAGGAGAAGAACTCAGATTTATTTTCTCCTCTTCATATGCAAAGTCACATTCAACAAATAACATGTGAAAGATCTAGACGGGTGCAGATTATAGCATACAAATGTTTTCTACTGCACTGACATAAGGAACACAAAACATGTACTGCTTTTCTTCTTCAGTCTGAGGTGATAAATCTGCAAATCCATTGGCAATCTGTAAAATGAAAACTTAGATATTTAAGAGGGTCTGTTAATATTAATTTATATTTTAGCATGAACAAAAATTCAAATTGCAGACTACATAGTTTTTCTGATTCAGATTATGCGCGCAATTTAGATAAGTGATGATCCCTAACAGGTTATGTATTCACTCTTTCAACCAACGCATTAGTTGAAAGGAGACTCTACAGTCGACAGTTGCTTTGTCTACTACAGATGCAGAGTATATGATAGTGACAAAAGCAATGAAAGAAGCTATTTAATTGAGAGGTTATACCAAGGTGTAATTACGATGTTTTGTGATAGTCAGAGTGTAATACATTTGACAAAGCATCAGATGTATCATGAAAGAATCAAACATATTAATGTCAAGTATCATTTTATCAGAGAAATTAATGTCATGAAGATTAAGAAAATTGGTATTGTAGATAACCTGACAGATATGATGACGGAGCCTTATTTTCACGTAAGTTCGAGCATTGTTTCGAATTGCCTGGAGTTCGACAAATTGGAGGTTAAGCCCATAAGGGGCTTCTGGCGAGACAACAGGAGTGAAGAGGAGATCTTCATATTCAAAATTAAGGTGGAGATTTGTTGAATGTGACTTTGCATATGAGAAAGAGAAAATAAATCTAAGTTCTCCTCTTTACACATGAATCATGTGTAGGTTGACTCACCTAACATCTTAGCTCATCTATTCACTGATGTAACTTTACTATTTCACCAACCATGTCGTGGGAAATTAAAGGCTGTAAATTGACTCAAGATGCATGGTGAAAGACATGCCTCAGATAGAAAAAGAAAGAAAGGAGTTAGGGGGGATTACTAAGTAATTCTTTCGTTATATGATTCTCTAGTGGGATTTAAATGAGATGAGAGAGTGATCATTTTTGTAATCTCTTTTTGGATTAGTGTATTCTTCTGTTGTCTTCGTCCGTGGATGTAGATCATACTGATCCAACCACAATAAATCATTGTGTGCAGTTCTCTTCGTCTCTACTATATTTACATAATATTGTGATATTATCCACTTGTATAGACATCTTCTATTTATGTGAAGCCCCCGACTGCTACAATCTTCTTGCCTTTCTTCTTTTCCTTCATCCAACATCCTCACAGATTTCATGAAGCTGACGATTCCTCCCATTCACAGGCAAGATTTGATGACTGCCTGAAACTTATTGTAGAATTGGCCAATACGGAAAGCACTTACCAAACACGACTTTTTAGGCCATCTCTAACCCATCGCACCAAAATGGTGCAAATTTTACACCAAATGGTGCAAAAGTCACATCAAACAGTAATTTATTTCCAACCTATTGCACCATTTTTTGCATTAAAAAAAGAATATTCTCAGTATATTCCTTTTTATCTACAATCAAATATTATAAGAACACAACAGAAAATAAAATATTACAATAAAATATTATTTTATTAATTAAGATTATTGGGGTAAAATTATAAAATATTATTTTATTATTTTTATTATTGATATCGATAAAATATTAAATTTAAGAACACAACAGAAAATAAAATACGGTAAATAATGGCATGATGAACAGTAATAGCGCGATAACAGTGCGACACCATATTTGGTGTCGCACTGTTCCTTTTCACCAAAATGACGAGGGAAATGGGGTATGGTTGGAGAAGGAATAGTCCCGTTGCACCAAAATGGCGCGGGAAATGGGGCATGGTTGGAGATGCCCTTAGCGATCGATTTTGTAAAGACTAGGTCAATCCACTATCTACATAGAAAAGCCCTCGATTATGAAACAAACATTATTAAAAAATACGAGGAATTGCGAACAGCGCCAAGCTGTAAGTAGAAGACCGTTAGCTACACTGCTCCACAGCTCTTTATTTTTTTTACGCATAAGAAAATTGGGAAGAAAAGTTATCCATGTCACCGAAAAAAGGCGAAATTTTGATATGAATTTATCATTCAGTCAAAGGCTCTGAGAGATTGAGGCCTAAAATTGCATCATGTAAACATCCAATTGATTAACTCACAATTTGCATCACGCAAACAAACGTGCTCTATTCCCAACGGCAAAAAACAAGGGTTTGAAGCAAAACCCACCACTAAATAACACTAAAAAGTCCAACGAATCAACGTCAATTTCATAAATTAGTCGCAATATTTACAGGATATCACAAAATAATTAAACAGGTACCGATTATAAATAGAAATTTAGCGCATTTGCTTCCTATTTAAATATATTATTAGAAAATAAAGGGTGGGGGGATATATGGAGATTGTACCTTTGTGTAGAGTGGATTTGAAGATTTTTTAGTGTTTCTCGGGACATTAATAGTAAAATGCTCAGAGACTTTCTTTTGGAAAGAAGAAAGGAGATCAAAAAAAGAAAAAAAAATAAAAGAAATGAAAAGAAAAAAGAGAGCTCTTAGAACAGAGGAACAGCGAGCTTGCGTTTGTGATGGCGTTGGCGATTCTGGAGGCGCTGCCCATCACAAACCAACCCGACCCGATGGCGAGATGTTTTCGGTTGTATCGGGATATTGGGCTGAAATTGGGCCTTAAAATCTCCATATTCTCAATGGCCTGGGCCTTATCCCTCCAGTGATTAGGCAACAGTAACTGATAAATGCGTAATAAACTCGAAGGCTAAATTCACAATTCTTTGGTATGGATTTTTGCATAAAAGAATCAAGAATTAATTTTACGCGTCAATATTATTTATAATCTAAATCTGGTGTCAACTGTTAAATTTGAATTAAAAATCCTATTATACACGCCATTTAACTTTTGAGGGAGTCATTATTCAATCATTTATAGCAGCATAGAATTAGAATTATATTCTGTACTTTTACCCTAGATATAAAGATCCGAAGTCAAAAATGATCAACTAATAAAACACCATACTTTGCTCTAATTAATTGTCAATTCAAAATTATGGAACCTTAACCAGCCAATTAAGTCGTTAACCAGTTTATCAGTTTATGCTTTGACATTCTCCCTGGCGTTTTCTTCATAACTTTAACAAATTGGCTACGATCATCGTTAGATGAGGTTAGTTCATCTCCAACACCAACTTCCGACCTACTCCTCAAGTATAAAATCCTCCTAATTCTCATGTTCGCCATCATTAATTCCCATGCTACAAATTATTCCACGACCAAATCAAACACAAAAAATGAAGACCAGCAAGGTCTCAACCAAGGCGATCTCCATGGCGATCATGGCTATGGCAATGTCGATGAATTTGGCATCGGCTCAGGTGACATCGGCGTGCACGAGCTCATTGATCAGCAGTTTCACTCCGTGCTTGAATTTCCTCACTGGGAGCACTAACGGAGGTGGATCTCCGACCGCTGGCTGCTGCCAAGCTCTCGGCTCGCTTATCAGCAGCAGCACAGATTGCGCTTGTTTAATGCTCACGGGAAGCGTCCCTTTAACCCTCCCAATTAACAGGACCTTAGCTATCAACCTTCCTCGGATTTGCGGCTCTACGTCTGTTCCTCTGCAGTGCAAAGGTTTGTATTGTTCAGTCCATCGTCGTACAGATTCGTGGAAGTTGGCGTGTATTAATGAATTTTTATGTATCTAGTTTCGGTTATGTATAAAAGATTTTAATTATTTGGTTGCAGCAACTGCGACTCCTGTTCCAGGTCCCGGACCTATTGCTTATGCGCCCGGTCTTCCTCCTCTTCCTCCAACATGTAAGTACTTCGATTTTAATATTCAAAAATACTAGTGTGCATCTCGTGTAAAACATGACCTCCTATTTTTTTAAGTATTACATTTTGAACTTGCCTCCCTTTAAGTTTAGTATATTTGATTTAATTATTGTATGTTTAAAATTAAAAATCATATCTACTCCTCTATACTTAAAAGAAGAATTCAAGTTTTAATACATTTGATTAAGATATCATATTCACTCCTCTGTACTTAAAGAATGGTCCAAGTTTTAATAGATTTAATTTACTTTACCGTTTATGATATAGTAAATTACTAAAGCATTAACTTCAAGTATGGAGAAGCAAATTTGATTTACCGTTTATGCAACTGTAAATTACTATAATATGAATAGTAAGTTCTAGTGCAGAAATCAGAGGGCCATATTTGATTTAAAATACTTTAATATGAACAATAATTTTTGGAATTCTCCTTTAAGTTTAGAGGAGTAGATTTAATCGATCAAGGAACAAATCGACGAGGTATTTCAATTAACCATTAATGCACATGATATTTTGTCTCATGTTTAGTCCCGTAAATCTTAGTTCAAGAAAAAAAAAAATTGGATTAAGAGTTGTTCACTTTATAGGACAAAATGAACAATACTATAGCATTTGTTCTGATGTGGCTAGCCATGTGCATTTTTTCCACTAATACCTATTTATGGCTTATTTAGCACAATGAGCTCATATAGATTTTTTCCCCCTCAAAATTTTGTTGTATTTCGATACTACATACACACATCGTGTGGGATCCATTCTCATGAATTGTATAACGAAATCTAACTTGTCAATGGCATAGTGGAGTAGCTTATTTAGTACATGGAGCTCACACGTATTCCACAAAATGTTTAATACAGCTGGAGGAGGATTAGACTCTGTGCCACCGGCGGCACCTCCAGCAGAGACCGAGCTGCCTACATCTCCATCGGCGGACGGTCCAGCAGGAGTCAACCAAGGGCAACGCCCGTTTGTGCTGCCTAATTCGGCCGTGAAGCTCTCCCCAGCTTTATTTCTGGTGCTTGTGCTCGGTGCTCTGTTTGCCAAGATATAGGAGACTCTATATACGTTTTGTACGTGATTTTGTGTGGACGGTGTTAAAGACCTTTTGATGTTTTTTTTTGGTCATTGAGTTGATTCATGGATTTGTATTAATATTGTTTTTATAGGGTGAAAACAATCTAATTAGAACCAATTTTAACCCAAAAGCTACAGCTTCCATGTATTAGTCCAAACCCCTATTTTAAATCTACCCCCTTTTTTTTAATCCTATTCAATGTGGAACTCTTATTTAATTCCATCACTCTTTCTAATCCTATCCAATGTGGGATTATACACACATATTAATAACCTCAACATCTCCCCCTTAATTTGTAAATATACTTCAATCTTTCACATCATTCACTAATTTTGTGAATCACTTCACTTGTGGGCTAACGAACCATGCATTTGGCACATGACTAGAAATATCTGTAGAATCTTGTTAGTCTAAAGTGTAGACCCAAAGTCGAAACTGAAGCTGGAATCAAGAAGACGAAGAAAAAATCGAGAAAACAGGAGGAGGCCTGCACGGTCGACCGCGGCGGTCGACCGCGAACGTGCACAGAGCTGAGTAGAGCCTGGAGCTGAAGGCGGTCGACCGCGACGATCGACCGCACAAATCTCTGTAATGGATTTTGGTCTCGGGTTTTGGTTCGACGCGCCGTCGGTTTCGACCGTTGGTACCCTGTAGGTGTTTTTTTGGGTCTCTGTCGTTTGATACGTGACCGCCGCGGTCGACGCGTGATACCTGAGCGGTCGAACCGCGGACGTAGTCAACCAGTTTTATTATCTGTTTTGGATTCTGTTTCTTTCAGAACTCTATATATACCTAAACGTTTTTAGGGCTTGATAGAACACGAAAAAGAGAGCTTTTTAACTGTAGAAAAGAGAGAGAATCTCAGAGAGATAAAACCCTAATTTGAGAGCTTGTATTTCTTCTTTAATTAATAAAAGAATTGTGTGGTGTGGTTCCCGAGTACGTAGGCACGTTTGCCGAACCTCGTTAAATCTGGTGTGTTCATCTCCTTTACTCTTTTACAAGTTTTGATCTAATTTGTGGTGGATTTCCTACTTTCCTACTTTTAACACAAGGTCCGGAAGGGTAAAGGTTCGATTGATTGTTTCGAATCCCCAACAAATCTTGCACCACTTTTCTTGTGGGCTAACCAAACTACATCACTCCTACGAGTATCCGTTGAGCATCTAAGTCAACTTGACTTGGTATACCCTTAGGTCGACTTGCTGTAAATTCAACCTTCACATTTGTTGAGAGAAATTGCACCAAAGCTAGAGTTAATTGGTCTTAGATAGAAGCTAGAATTCAATTTTAACCTCAAAACTATATTTTTTAGGTATTGACCCCAATTCTTATTTTAAATCCATTAATTTTTTCTAATGCTATCCAATATGAGAATGTGCTCACATATTAATAATCTCAACAAATTACTATATTGATTTCACTTTTTATTCTTATTTATATTTGCTTTACCATTAAATTTGAATAATAAGATCGAATCTTATCGAAAAGGATGACCAAAATCTAGTAGTTCTCAATTGTGTGCTCTATTTATATATGAAAGATTACGATGGCTAACAATAGGAAGACATCTATCACTTATCACTCAAATAAAAAGAAATGATTTCTTTCAGGTAAATAAACTTATTTAATTGACACATAAGAAAATGACAATCTTTAGACCAGTCTTATGATCGCTAACACAAAAGACCTAAAAGTAACACAACATTAAGAAATTATAAATACAGTAAAAGAAGCATATATTCGGTTTAATGAATTTTATTTGTGCTGAGCACTTATTTTGATCAATTTCTTAAGAGACTTTGATGCATCTGGATGGTATAAGTAAAAATTTGGGAAATGGAATTGGCACTTGGCTAAAATCAGGAGTCAAAAGCTAAAAGCAGAATTGTTAAAAAAAAAAGAAGTAAGCTGCATGAGTGATTTGAGATTTTGGAATTTGAAATGCAAGGATAACGCTCTTAGGGCTTGTTTGGATTGAGGGGAATGAGGGTGAAGGGAAGTTAGGGGAACCATTCACCTCCATTCACCTTGTTTGGGAACACTTAGTAGGTGAAGTTAATTCACCTCCATTCACCTTGGTTCACCCCCTAATAGTATAAAAATTGTTACCTCCTAAATTGGGGTGTAACCAAGGGGAAGTGAATTCCCTTCCCTTCCCTTCCCTTCCCTTCACTCAGTTTCCCTTAACTTCCCTTCACCCCCTACGAATCCAAACATGCCCTTAGTCTAAATGCAAATAAATTACATGAAGGAGAAACGAACGAATTTTAAATAAGTACACTGAGAATCACATATCTTTGGGATTAAAAATGTTAGTCAACAAGATGTATTAACAATTAATTAACGGAGTTATACTGGTGTACATAACTGACCAGCAAGAGACGTGTATGATAGTTAATTAAATTCTTTCTCAGCTGACAGAAGTAGACGTTTAGGTATATGATGATTCCTTTTTTTTTTATTTTCTATTCTTTTATTTTTTAAGCATCTCTCAATAATCAATTAGGATGTTCCCTCAAAAGTGATCAACTAGCATATATCGAATTTTAACACGCAATCTGATAGTAAATCACAATTAAAATGAGCGGATATTGAGCTTGGATAAACTACATAAATGTTCAATATAGATTGAGAGGTAGTAATTAGACTCTGTTCTACCGGCTGCACCAAGTTTACTGGGTAGATTTATGGATAGTACTATACATAATGCGCATGAATTTGTATAGATATGTTAATTAGAGATTTCTTAATGTTGTCCCGTTTGTTGGGTTGACTCAGGATTTGTACATTATTGTTATAGAAAAAGAACATTTTTTATTCAATTAATATTTGTTGTCACCTCAGTTTTTTGGAAAAGAAATCGTACTTTGGAATTCAAATGAAGTATTTTTTTTAAAGGCAGGTAGGGTAACCTAACCAACCAAGTCCTAAACAACACATTGTCTCAAAAACAAAGGGATAGAAACAGACCAAAAACAAGAGAACAAACAGTCAACCGACTTAGTTAGGGAATGAGCATCATCATTACCAGTGCGCCTTAAGAAATTTTAGAGCAGCCAGTAATAGTCAGACCAGTGCGAACATCATCTGCAATAGGAGCCAAGGAAGCAAAAGGTGAATGAGAGTCCACCAAAGAGACAATCTTTAGAGAGTCAATTTCCACCACCAAAATCCTCTAGTTCATACGCCGAACAAAGCGAATGCCTTCCAGGATAACCAACAGCTCCGCATGATCCACAGACATAGGACCCCTGATCCCTATAGAGTAGCAACCAATCACATGTCCATGGTGATCCCGAATAACACCTCCCAAATCAATAATATCTCATTTCAGAGGAACAACAACATCTGTGTTGAGCTTCACCAAATCTGGAGCAGAGGGATACCAAGCAGAATGCCATTTGGAAGGGGTGACAATGTCACGAGAGAGACCTCTAACTCTATCCCCTTTACCAGGAACTCTATTGAACACTAAAAAAACGATTCATATCATTTTCAATTAAGTGGTAATTAGAAAGAATGCAGTTATTCCAAGCATTATCATGCATTTTAATTCCAAAGGATAAATATTTACGCCTTGTTTGGTACGTAGAAATGGACTCAAATGAGAATAACATGGAATAAGGAATGAAATAGAATGGAATATATGTAGGAATGGAATGCCCATATTCATTCTCTTATTTCGGTGCGTTTGTAGAATGAAGCTAGAATGAAAATATCTTTCATTCTCATGTTTGGTACCATTAGTTTACAAGTGAGAATTAAATCTTATTTTCTAATATTGCCCCTATAACGACATAGATTTTTAAAAAGATAAAAATAAACAGTAATGATAATAACTAAACAATTTTATTTTTAAAATTAAACTTTATAAAAATAGTTAATATTTCGTGTTTCTATCCTAGAATCAATTTCCCTATATATCCAAGCCTAAGAAAAAACATCTTAATCAATTGTTCATACATATCCATGTTATTAATATGATTATGTCGCTCAATGAGACATGATTTTTAGACTTATTTTTATTATCAATGGGGATGTAATTGAAAATTACGTAACTAATTTGATTCTCACTTGACTGAGAATGACCATTCCTCATTAATTCACTTGGAATGCTCATTCCCACGAAAAGTGGGAATGCGCACTCCGTGGAAATTGACATTCCAACTTCTAAAAAACAGTTATGTTTGGTATGAGGGAATAAGAAGTAGGAATGATTATTCCATTCTATCTCATTCTTGCGTACCAAACGAGGCATTAGAGCCTAGCTAAATTTAGTTGGTCATGTATATACTCGATGGCTATTTTTATATAATAACTATTAACTTCTAAGCACATCGATAAATTCATAATTAATGTGAACTTCACAAATCTTACTAATTGCATTCATTCATACGTGTATTTAATTAGCTTAATCAGTTTACTGCATCCGTCAATTAAAAGTTTAAATTGCAAAAGCCATACAAGTATCTTCACAAATCCAACACCATAATACTTTTAATCCTTTCGATTATCCCTAGTTAGTTTCCCTCCATTTTATTGTTAATGGTCATCGTATTGTAAAACAATTTTTAGATTGTCAGGCACAATATTGTCACTCGTTTTGGTATTAACCAAAATCTCATTGTCGCCGCTTGTGAAAATTCAAAAAGAAAGGTTTATGTTTTCCGTAACAAACTTATGGGCGATAGAACCAAGATAAAACTATTTGATGAAAGAAAATGAGTCTTCTATATTATAACAGTAAACTAAAACGGCAAATAAAACCTCAACAACGAAATGATAGTTTGGAGTTCTTGCATACTAGTCCGTGAGAACGTATTCAGGAGGGATGATCCATGATATTTAATGTATATTTTTGGATCAAAAGTTGATGTTTTCATTGTCATCGAATCTATTACAACTTTGGTCGTTACAATAAACTCAAATAAACGAGAAAAATAGATTTTTTTTTTTATAAAACCGACTTATATAATGAAAATATAAAATAGTACAACTCTTGTCAAACAGCGCAATAGACGTTTATCACCCGTTGTTTGCGTGCGAACTTCGCCTATGCCGGGGACGTTAATATCCGTGGACCGCCACAGATCAGATCCGGTTGACAGATTAAGTTAATCAAAGCTCTTACTTCACGAAGGAAGTAATCGCTGCAGCGGTAATCCCGACCAAGGAGATTACGACTCTTCTCGAGATTAAGACTAAGCTTAAATCCGGAGGAATAGGGGACGTGTCTCAGATCTCTCGAAATCCACTCTTTATGCACAGGAATTCACTAAGATCTGCTAACTCTCGCTATAAATTCGTGGCTCCACTCTTCAATTCGGCAGCGTTTTGCCCTCTTGATCTCCGCCTGTGAAATGAGCCCCTAGGCCTGTATTTATAGGCTTCGGTTGGAGGGTATTTGGATAAGAATGAGTGATTTGGCCTTATCTTCAGTCAATAATGGCCTAACCACCTTTGTGGATGATATCAAGTCAGTTAATTAGGAACCCCTGGAACAGATAAATCCCGAGAAAATCGCTTAAAACCGTCGAAAACACGTTTGGGGATCAAAACAGCGCGACGGGCCCTACTGACCCGCGGGGGGCGCGGGTCGGCGCGTCAGAGAGGCGTTGCAAGGAGTGATTGCAGCAGCAACGGGAGCGTTGATCTTCCTGCGCTTGTGAGAGACGGAGGATGTGGAGAAGGATGACGACAGATATTCCTCGAACTTGGTCTGGTAGAACTCGTACTCGACCTCTACGTCAACCGGGATCCGGATCCGAGGTTGCGATACATCAGCCTTCGTAGAAAGGCTGTTGGCTCCCACTGTGGTCGCCAGCGTGTTTGGGTCAAAAGTTAATTTTTCATTGCCTTGAATCTATTACAACTTTAATCATTATAATAAACTCAAATGAATAAAAAAATTGATCTTTTTATAAGATCTCTTTTACAATGAAAATGAAAAATTACAACTCTTGTCAAACTACACACAGATTCTATTTATTAGTCTCTGTTTTGTGTGGGATCTTTGCCTGTACCGGGGACGTTGATATCCGTGGACCATCGCGGATCAGATTCGGTTGATAGAAAATTGACAGAGCTCCTACTTCACCAAGGAAGTATTCGTTTGAAGCTCTAAAATCGACCAAGCAAAATCAGTAGCTCTTCTCGAGATTATGATCAAGCCTAATCTCGAAGAACGGACGGACGGGGATTCAGATCTCTCGAACTCTCCCTCTTTATGCTGAAGAACATCGCCGAGATCAGTTAGCCTCCTCTGAAATTCGTGCTCCCTTGCTCTCCAACTCGGCAGCACCTCCTCCTCTTGATAATAAATTGCCCCTGTGAAATGAGCCCCTAGGCTTATATTTATAGGCTTCGGTTGGGGGTATTTGGATAAGAATGAGTGATTTGGCCTTATCTTCAGTCTATTACGACCTAACCACATTGTGGATGATATCAAGTCAGTTGGGAACCCCTGAAACAGATAAATCCCGAGAAAACCACTTAAAACCGTCAAAAACGCGTTTGGGGATCAAAACAACGTGACGGGCCCTGCTGACCCGCGGGGTCGCGGGTCGGCGCGGTCTGACCCGTGCGGGCGCGGGTCGGTTCGTGCTGTCCCGCTGCCACGCGAGTCGGTTCGGTACTTGGGCATTCGTTCCGTCTTTTTCGTTTTGTGTATTCGGTCGTCTTGTTGACTTGTACGCTTCGCTAACTTGCTTCATGCACTCGTTAGCTTCTTTACGGTATTCGGAGCTGACAGACAAGCGCGTCGGGCACTTTGGATCTGACCGACAAGCTAGCTTCTTTACGGTATTCGGAGCTGACAGACAAGCGCGTCGGGCACTTTGGATCTGACCGACAAGCGCGGCGGGCACTTTGGATCTGATCGACAAGCGTGGCGGACACTTTGGATCTGACCGATGGGCGCGAGCTTACTGGTGAGCTCGCGTTGACTGACGTGAGCGAGCTGACTGACGCGCGCGGGCTGACCGACAGGTGTGACGGCCAATTGGAGGTGGCCGGTGAGCGCACGAGACACAGTTGGTTCGCCATTCCGGTTCATACACTTGTCAGCATCAAATAATCCTCTTAGACTCGGATAACGACGTTCGTCATCTTCTCTCCGCCTCGAGCTGTGTGTGGACACCTATAGACATTTTTAGACGCCTACAATGTATACCAAATAGATGTCAATCATTTGATCAGTACATGAATCTCGAGGTTCAATGATCCAACGGTTTATGTTGTCCCGTTAGCTATGTTCACATTTTGTATTGTATTATCCATGAACCAACCCAATAAAATTGATGCCGCCGGTAGAACAGAGTCTACTAAAATACAAGGTTCAACATCCGCTCATTTTAACATGATTTACTGCTAGTTTGCGTTTTCGAATTCGATATATGCTAGTTAGGGGGTGTTAGTCAATTAGGACATTTTCATGCAAAATGGGATAATTGTTAAAGTGGAATAATTTTTCGTTAGTGGGATATTTTAGTGGGATAAATAGGAACAATTTTGTGAAGCGGGATATTTTGATAAAATAACGTGGGATAAATTTTTATAATCATGAAATATATATTTATGCATTTTGAAGATATAAATACTATTTATGTATTTTAAACTTACTATTATTGATTAATAATTGCTTACAAGAATGTTATTTACTATTAAATAACTTTTGGTTAGACTATAAAGATATTAATAATTATTATTATAATGATGGTCTAATGATGGTGATAACCATAATAGGAAAAAAGTAAAGAAAAAAAGATATATAAAAAATAAAAAATAACAAAATAAATATGAGTTCTAGTTTTTTACCACCTAGTTCCAAGCTAAAACTTAGAATAATTTGAGAGAGTAGAACTCTCATTTTTGTATAGAAAAATAAAAAAAAATGGGATAACTTTGTACCATTATCCAAATTCTAGTTTTGTTAGAGGTCTACTTGACTAACACTGTAAAATTTTGTTCTAGTTTTAGTTCTATGTGACTAACACCTTAAAAATTTATCCCACATATTATCCCAGTTTCAATTTTAAGTTCTAAGTGACTAATTAGAGATTTCGTAATGTTGTTCCGTTTGCCGGGTTGATTCAGGATTTGTACACTATTGTTTTAGGGGGGAAAAATATAATATTTATTCAATTAATTTCTATATGTAATCACCTCAGTTTTCTTCGGCAAAGAAATTGTGCTCTGGAATCAAAAGAAGTGCCTTCTACGGTTGCTTTACTAGTAACTCTATTAGACCTAAAAAATAATTCATATCCTCTTCCGTTAAGTGATAATTAGAGAGAATGTAATTACTCTAATCTTCACCAAGGATTTTAATTCCAAGGGATAAATATTTAGAGGTTAGCTAAATTTAGTTGGTCATGTATATACTCAGTGGCTATTTTAATATAATAACTCTTCAAAGCAAATAAATAAATTCATAATTAATGTGAGTTACATGATTCTCACTAATTACATTCATACATGTATTAAATTATCTTAATCAGTTTACTGCATCCATCCATTAAAAGTTTAAATTGCAAAAGCCATACAAGTAATTTCACAAATCCGACACCTTATACTTTTTATCCTTCGATTATTCCTAGTTAGTTTCCCTGCATTATATTGCTAATGGTCATATCGTAATGTAAAATAATTTATAGATTGTTGGGCACAATATTGTTACTCATTTTGGTATTACCCAAAATGTCTGTCGCCATATGTGAATACTCAAAAATAAAAATATATGTTTTCTGTAGCCAACTTAAAAAGCAAATACAACCTCAACAACTAAAAGATAGTTTGGAGTTGTTGCACACTAGCTTATTAGAAAATATTCAATGAGGACGGTCCATGATATTTAATGTGCGCTAAACAGATATGAACCATTGGATCCGTGCATGAATTTTAAGGTCTAATGATCTAATATTTGACATCTCTTTGGTGCGCACTAGTTCATCAAACTAGTGTGGAGAAATTTAGAAAATTCAGGTTTTTGCAGATTCTGTGTCATAAGTCGACTCATGCACAGGCATAAGTCGACTTATGGTAAGTCGACTTATACAGACTGTTAAGTCGACTTACGTTCTGCTCTGAATTGTTGGTTTTTTGCTCTGCCAAGTCGACTTATCAGGTCTGATAAGTCGACTTACGTTCTGTTCTCCAGTTGTTGTTTTTCGCTCTGCCAAGTCGACTTATGCAGACTGTTAAGTCGACTTATGACGGGTTTTTTGGAAAGTTAGAGTTCCTATTTGCAGTCTGTTTGGGTTTCTGTTTTGGTATAAATACCAATACGATTTGAGGGTTTTGTAGGAGAAAATCTGGGGATTTTGGAGCACAGAAAAGAGAGATCTTTCTGAGCTATTTGTTAGGGTTATTGGTTGAGAGATTGAGAGATTTGTTGGTGAGATTAGTTGGTTCGTTTGAGCGATTTGTAATCTCAATTTGTACTCTCCTTCTCTATTAGTGAAAACCCACCCCCCTTCTTGCCCCGTGGACGTAGGCAATTGCCGAACCACGTAAAACTTTGGTGTTTGTGTTTTGTTTGGTCTTTCTCTCGGCGTTTGTTGGTTTGGTTTCTCAAAGCATCATAGTTGGTTGTTTGTTTGGCTTCCGCGCCGCGCACAACAAGTGGTATCAGAGCTCGGGCTACGCTTGGGCTATTTGGAGGAGTAGATCGCTTTGGAAGTTCATCTAGGGCTTCGTTTGGTGATAAAGGTGGGATCTTTTTGGTAAAAATCTCGTCTTTTTCAGTTTGGATCTATTTCTCGTTTGTTTCCGCATTGGTTTGGTGGTGCCTTGAGGATTATGGCCGAGAAAGAAGGAGTTGTGGGCAGTACTTCCGGCGTGAAGACCGTCCAAAGCTTGAATATCCACTCGATGAAGATTGACGTGGAAAAGTTCAATGGCACAAACAATTTTGGACTTTGGCGATGCGAAGTCATGGATGCGCTCAACGCGCAAAATTTGGAAGATACATTGGAGTTGGACGGGAAACCGGACAATATTGATGAAAAGGTTTGGAAAAAGATGAATCGAACGGCGTGTGGTGTGATTAGGTCTTGTCTCACTCAAGATCTAAAGTATGATGTGATCAATGAGACTTCTGCAAAGAAGATTTGGGAGATCCTTGAGAGCAAGTATTTGACCAAGAGTGTGGAGAATCGCTTGCATTTGAAGAGGAGGCTTTACCGCTTCCAGTTGAAGAAAGGAACCTCCATTGGTGATCACATGAACCACTACACGAAGCTTCTTGCGGATTTGACGAATGTAGATGTGGTGATTGAAGATGAGGACAAGGCGTTGTTGTTGTTGAGTTCCTTGCCCGACGAGGAATATGAGACCTTCGTTCTTACTCTTATTAATGGGAAGGCATCTCTTTCGTATAGTGAGGTCACCGCTGCACTTGTGAATTATCAGCTTCGAAAGAAGGATAAGGAGACTTCGTTTGAGCCGGTAGCGGGGGCGTTGGTCGCAAGAGCAAAGGGTCCAAACCGTAGTGGGAGGTCGCAGTCTAGAGGGGCACATCTTGGAGTTCGTAAGAATCAATGTGCCTTTTGCAAAGAAGATGGACATTGGAAAGCCGATTGCCCAAAGTTAGTTGATCGAGCCGGGAAGAATAAGGGAAAAGCTATTCAAGCTTCAGAGGCGAATGTTGTCAAGGCTAGTGGCAACGATTCAGATTCGGATTCTTCGGGCTACTCGTTATCTGCACTGCCGTCAGTTTGTGTTGCCTACTCTACAGAGTGGATATTGGATTCGGGTGCTACATACCACATTTGCCCTAGGAGGGATTGGTTCTCCAGCTTTCAGGAGTTGGAAAGAGGGGATTTCGTGCTCATGGGGAATGATCACAAATGCTCTATTGGTGGTATTGGTACTGTTCGGATCAGGATGAGTGACGGGGTGATTCGGGAGTTGGTTGGAGTGAGGTTCGTTCCTCAGTTGAAGAAGAACATCATTTCACTTGGAGCTTTGGAGGCAGCTGGCTATAGGGTGACCTTGGCGGATGCACGCTTGAAGGTTACATTTGGGTCCATGATTGTGATGAAGGGCGTCAGAAGAAGAAATTTGTATTATTTGCACGGAAGCACGGTGATTGATAGGGAAATGACGACTTCATCAGATTCGGCTAGACTGTGGCATTGTTTGGTGCTGGGGTATATGATTGGTAATACCGTGCATTGGTTGTTGAGGAGTGCTATGACCTGCAGATTGAAGTCCTGTGAGCACATTAGGATGAGCGAGACCGTGGTGGAGTTTGGCACTTCTATCCATCGAGCGAGGGGTCTTTTTGGAGGTGTTCAGTCAGGCATTTGGGGGCCTTCCAAGGAGGCATCATTGGGAGGTAATCGTATCTTGGTTTCCACAGTTGGTGATTGTTCTAGGCATTATTGGGTCGCGACCAGTTCCCGTTGGTGTAAAGTCCTAGAAGTCAACAACAATTGGAAGAAGTGTATTGGCAGAAAGGTAACTCATTGTTTCAGCTTTGGTAGGGGTCCTTTCTTGCGTTGGTGCCGAGCTCACGGCAATAGGAGACACTTCATTGGTGTGGAGACTTTGGGGCGACGAGATGAGATGACAGTTTCGATGGGTCGTTCCTTTCTGGAGGAGGATCGGCGTTTGATGTCGAGCATTGGCATTGGTGTGCGGGCTTCGACATATTTGGGTCATCTTATGCATAGGTCGCCGACTGCTGCTTTAGGAGTTATTAGATCTGGTGGAGCTGCTTCAGATTTTGGGTCGCGTCGGATATTTGGATACCCAGCATTTGGTCACATCGTGGATGTGAGATTGGATCCGATTGCGCGTTTGGGGTTCGGAGGCTCAGTTGATTATCGTTTGGGAGCTTCTGATTTTGTTCTGAGCAGGTATGTCACTTTTGACTCTCGGCAGGTGGAGAGTGTTGATCAGGTCATTTGGATATCGCAGCAGGTGGAGAGTGATGCTACTCCACGTTGGGTGGAGATCGTCGTTATTATGACTTGAGCAACCTATCTTTTGTTTCTGAACTTTGTTAACATGCACAGGACGACTGGTCGTCGCCTCTGAACGATCCAAAGTTGAATTTTTGAATCCACCCCCTTGCTGGTGTGGAGTTTTCAGAGGTCCTAAACGAGAGTGAACTGATATTCTCTCGTTCTGGACTTGTGCAGTTCTGACAGGAGGGTGTTTACGACCCCCTGCATATGAAACCATTAATGGTTTATTTGCCGGACATGGTTGTTCCTTGACTGGGGCTTTGCCTCGATCAACTGAAGGACCAAGGCGATCTGCCATTGTTATCTTGAACTTGGACAAATCTGGGCTAACCCAGGGTTCTACTGGTGTTGCAGTAGACGGGCCCGGAACAGATGCTTGTGGCGTCTTTGGCATCCAGACTTTACGATTCTTCGGTGGCCTTTCAGTCACCGCCTCTTTCTTGGTTTCTTGTGCTTGTTGACGAAGAGCGCGAGCACGGGCGGCCTTCGCCTTACGCCTTTGTATCCGTTCCTTAAGGGTTGAACGGGCCCTTTTGACGAGAGTCCATTCCTCCGTCGTAAGCTTTGCAGAAATATGATTATCTGTTTTGCAGAAATACAATTATTTTGCCGTTGGGGCAATTGAACCGCTTTCTGTTTCCTCGACTCTAGGTCCGCATAGTAATGGACCCCGTCGGTTTGTTGCATGGCCTTAGCCAGTTGTCGAGCACGGCGCTGACGCTGTCTCTGACGAGCCCTCTTCGTCAACACCGGCGAACTATTCATCATTGACTCCTTAAGGGATGTGGAGTCGTTTGGAGCAGGTATGTTGCAGATGGGTTCCTTAGCAGCAATTGAGTAGGAACCTTCACCTGCGGCCTCTTTGGGCATTGCAGACTTGAAAGTTTTCGAAATCTTCCTTGTTGGTTTGGTTTCTCAAAGCATCATAGTTGGTTGTTTGTTTGGCTTCCGCGCCGTGCACAACAACTAGTATCGCAATATAATCATTTTAAATGCCCAATTCCTTGTAGGTTTTTTTTGCATATATAACCCTCAAATCTTCCATATTTATAAATTTACCTATCAGATTTTGATATTTCCAAATTACCTTAATTCTCTCTCGCTAGGTTTTTGTACCCCGTCAAACTTAACAATCAGTTTCTAAATAGGGCAATATAAAAATTTTCCAATAATTTCCAATAGGTTGCAATATTTTGCCATTTAAAAACCAAAATTGTCAAGTGGAAGGGGGTACAAAAACTCAAATGTGAGAGAATTGGGGACAATTTTGTAAATACCAAGATTTGGAGGGTAATTTTCCAAATACGGAATATTGAGGGGTATATATGCAGAAATAACGGATCAAATTTTAAAAAAAATCACCTTGCAACCATAATTGAACGACGCTTCCGGCCTGGTCAAGACCAGATTGATAATTTCAAGTTGTAATTCACTGGTAATGATACTTATCTCTAGTAAGAATCTGGGTTTGATTAATTCTAGCTGAAGTTTTCTGATTAATCAACCAGTTCATAAGATTGATCACATTATAACTGCCTCAAGGACTACTCATGCCCCGAGATTTTTGGACACCCTCTACAGGAGAAAGAGCTAACTGAAATACGATATTTCATACTACTGGTCACACAATTGCTACCATATATTTCTTCTCATACCTGGAAATAATTTACTTGGATGCAGTACAATAACTACCAACTAAATCTTTATTCAGAGTAAGTCTACTTGCAACCATAATTTAAGAAGTTCGAGCAATCAAACACCTCCAAATAATGCAGTTCCTGCATACACATTCGTTAGCTAGCACTCATAGGACACTCACTCCAAGTCATCCTCAAAAATGTCCACATGTACGCAACTGGTTGCAGAATCAAGAGGTTGGCCAACCAAAACCAAACTTAATTATTTGTCTCATTCTACTAACTCCAGTCCTCGGCTATAACTAACACATTTCCTATATTTGAATAACTCCCAAGTCCCCTTCCAAGTTGTTACCCCTTTGAACACCACCACAAGTTTGGCCACCTATGTTACCAAATCCTCTCCTTATAAAACCCTCACCACCTTCTCCTCGTCTTCAACCTCAAACAACTCTATTAGTAGTAGTATCGCTACTATTTTCTCAATGGCTCAGATTCAGAAGACCGCGAATATCTTTTCAGTTCTGGCCTTTGCGCTGGCCGTGATGCTTGTGAACCAAGCATCAGCTCAATCTGTAGGATGCACGACTGCCATTGTTAGTCTTGCGCCGTGTCTTGGATATATCACGGGGAATTCGTCGACCCCGTCGACTTCGTGCTGCTCGCAGCTCTCAAGCGTAGTTCAGACGCAGGCGCAGTGTCTCTGTTCGCTGTTGAATGGCGGAGGTTCGTCATTTGGGATCAATATTAACCAGACTCAGGCTCTGACGCTTCCTGGGGCCTGCAAGGTCAAGACTCCGCCTGTTAGCCAGTGCAATGGTAAGACTCACCGTGCAATACTTTCGATCGGGAACATATACACACTAATTTACATCACATAAGCACTGATTATGTGCATCAATGCATTGGTTGTATATCCAGCAAACAATGATCATCCAGATGTATGCACTGGTTTTACATCACACAAACATCGTAGGCGGGTAAAGTGAGTAGTTACTAAAGAAAGCTAGAGAAGAAATCTATTACACTATATACTTATTCATTTATTCTTTTTACCGTCGATTAATTTGAAAAAAAAAAATCACAGTTCACCTTCATCCTCGCTAATATCGTATCTGATTTGGAAGTCTACATTAATCAACGTAGTGATTTCTCTGCTAGACTTACTTTTTAATTTTTTAATGAGTATTTTAAGTGGTATCCTTTTTAAAATCTGTTTTAAATTTATGACCGGTGAGATTTGAATCTTGGCTGCTCTGATACCATTGTAAATTCTCAGTCACTACATCAAAACTCTGAATTCGTAACGGGGGTTGAGTATTATAGTTCTATGCTCTAATATATTATGCATTCATGCAGCTGCAGGAGGACCAGCAACATCTCCATCAAGCTCTCCATCAACCCCGACGACACCATCAACAACACCCTCGACACCCAGCACCTCCACCCCTACAACTCCGGCGACCCCTTCAGTTCCCAGCATCCCGTCAGGTAACTGTCATGCGCATTAGTTGTTTGCAACTGCTGAGGCCTCTGTAAGTTTTCAAGTATTAGTAATTACTAATCAATTTGTGATCTATTTACTGCAGGAACTGGATCAAAAACCACCCCGTCAGCACCTGGCGGCGACTCTTCCGACGCTTCCATCCTCTCAACGTTCTTTTCTGCCGTGTTAGCCGTTGTGTCTGTTTCGTTGTACGCTATCCTCTGATTGTGCTTGCCTTATGTTTGTACGGATTTGCGGGTTTTATTGTTTTAGTACTCTAAGGATTCATGCTTACCGATGTGTATTCTTTTTTCTGATCTCCCTTGCGTTTCCCCTGTAATAACCTCTGTTTATGGAGGTAGATTATGTTGATTTATACTTGTTGGATTTATATGAAAATTTCCTGTTAGGAAGAGGATAATTGAGAGATTAATTTCAATGATTTGAGATATGAATTTCAAAATATTAAAAATTTAAGGGTCTAATATCGAGAAGGGGAAAAAACTTTTAAAGCACAACAACCCAAATTGATTCTCAAAGTAGGAAGAGTTAGCTCACCAACAACGTAACATATTCCATCTGCTTCTACTCTGCTTATAAAATCCTATTCTCCTCTGCTTCTGCTCTCAGTATCATCATCAAATGAAAATTCAAGTTATCAAGATGGCTCAAAGACAACTAAACGTGGGTCTAACCCTAGTCCTCGTGGCCACAATGTGGGCTTGTTCTTTGGTTCAGCGTAGCTGCCCACGGCCGATGGTCAGTCTTCAGCCTTGCCTCGGATTATCACTGGCAACTCGTCCTCGACTCAACCCCCTCAATGTTGTACTCAGCTTGCTCGTATGGTTCAGTCTCAGGCTCAGTGTCTATGCCAATTGCTTAATTTAGCTCCTCAATTCCCTTTGCCTATAAACCGGACTCTCGCAACATCCGGGCTCCCTCTTAGTCAGTGCAACAGCATACAATCTAGACGCAATTGCAACCTTTTCTAGCCGCGGATAGGGTTTATTTACAACTCCTATTGCAATCAACCTCAACATAAGTTCAAAAATAACCGAATATCTACTTCTTTATTATTGGGAAAGATTGACAAATCCCAGGATAATTTTCCTAACTAAATGAGACAAAAATAACACCAGGGATTTTTAACGTGGAAAACCCTCCAAAAAGAGGTAAAAACCACGGGACCCGTAGGCCACTTAAAATCTTCCACTATAATAATGAGATTACACACTTCACCCTTAGGTGGATCTCTCACAAGAACACAACTTCAATCTGTAGATAAAACTTCACAAACTGGCTCTTAATTTTTCTTCTCAGAAAAACTTTCTATGTTTCTGAGGCTATACACTTTGTTGCTTCTCAATTTCCGATGATGAAAACTGAATGAGGGGTCTTCAATTTATAGAGAAGATCAACCTCCTCTCTCCGTAATTCACGCCATGAATTACACTAATTTTTGTCAAATATGGGTCCCACACAAAGAAATATTTCTTCCGTCGACAGCTTTCTAGCCGAAAGTAGCCACCCTCTGACCTTTTTTCTTTGGTTTGCTGGCCCATGTGACACCTTTTCTTGCTGGCCCATGTGCCCATGAGGTGGACCAACAAATCTCCCCCTTCACCTCATGTGGGACAGGGGTCTTCTACACCAGCAATCTCTCTGCAGATAGCAAGCTTTTCTCTAGGCAGAGTCTTCGTCATCATATCTGCCCCGTTGTCATTGGTGTGAATCTTCTCAACTTGCAGCAGTTTATTTTCCAACACATCACGAATCCAATGATACCTCACGTCGATGTGTTTGGACCTTGAGTGGAAGGTCGAGTTCTTGCTGAGATGAATTGCGCTCTGACTGTCACAATAGAGAATATAATTTTCCTGGATCTGACCCAACTCTTGTAGGAACTTCTTCATCCATAGGATCTCCTTGCAACCTTCGGTGATTGCGATGTACTCTGCTTCTGTGGTGCTTAAGGCAATACACTTTTGCAATGGTGATTGCCATGAGACAGCTTCCCCTGCAAATGTTATTAGGTACCCGGATATAGACTTTCTTGTATCTACATCGCCAGCCATATCAGAATCTGTATATCCTTCTAATATAGGTTTACCATTACCAAAACATAAACAATGACTGGAAGTACCTTTGAGATACCTGAATATCCATTTGACTGCCATCAAATGTTCTTTTTCATGATTTGATAGGAATCGGCTCACAACACCTACAACATGAGCAATGTCTGGTCTGGTGCATACCATAGCGTACATAAGACTGCCAACCGCCGATGCATAAGGCACCTTGCTCATCTCTGATTTCTCCTCCTCGCTTGAAGGACACTGACTCATATTAAGCTTGAAGTGGCTTGCCAGTGGAGAACTGACAGGTTTAGCTTTGCTCATGTTGAACCTTTCAAGAACTTTTCCAACATACCGTTCTTGAGATAGTCAGATTCTTCGATTTTGCCTGTTGCGAGTAATCGTCATGCCAAGAATTTGCTTTGCAGGTCCTAAGTTCTTCATTGCAAAGGACTTGCTCAACTCTTTCTTCAACTTGTTAATTTTGCCGAAGTCTTGACCTACAATTAACATGTCATCAATATAAAGCAAAAGAATGATAAAATCACCATTAGAGAATTTCTTAATGAAGACGCAGTGATCAGTTGTCGTTCGATTGTACTCATTTTTCTCCATGAATGAGTCGAACTTTTTGTACCACTGCCTGGGTGCCTGTTTCAGACCGTACAAACTCTTCTTCAGTTTGCATACCATCTTCTCCTTCCCTTTGACTTCGAAACCTTCGGGCTGCTCCATGTAAATTTCCTCGTCAAGATCACTATGTAAGAATGCGGTTTTTACGTTAAGTTGTTCAACTTCTAGATTGAGACTAGCTGCCAAGCCAAGAACAACTCGGATTGAAGATATTTTGACCACCGGTGAGAATATTTCATCAAAGTCAACGCCCTTCTTCTGCTTGAATCCTTTCACAACCAGTCTTGCTTTGTAACGTGGTTGTGAGCTGCCTTCTTCACTTTTGATCATGTACACCCACTTGTTCTTGAGAGCTTTCCTTCCCTGTGATAATTTTACCAAGTCAAATGTGTGGTTCTCATGTAGAGATTTTATTTCATCCTGCATGGCTTTTAACCACTCAGTCTTGTGCTGGTCAGTGATAGCTTCGCCATAGCTCTCAGGTTCTCCCCCGTCAGTGAGCATCACATACTCATTAGGAGAATATCTACGACTTGATTGTCGCTCTCTAGTGGATCTCCTTAGCTGTGCTTCTGGTTGGACTTGTTCAGGAGCTTGCTCTGGTTCTGGACTGCGAGCTGGTGGAACATCATCAGTATCTGGTGTAGCTCCCCCTTCATCAGAATTTGTTAGTGGAGACACTGGTTCCAGATTCACTGGAAGTTCACCTGATTGTGGCTTCTCTGGTTTCTCAAAATCTTCGAGCGTCTGATCTTCAAGAAAAACCACGTCTCTGCTTCTGACAATCTTTTTGTTAATAGGAACCCAGAATCTGTAGCCGAACTCTTCATGAGAATATCCCAAAAAGATACATTGCTTAGCTTTTCCATCCAACTTGGACCTCTCGTCTTTTGGGATGTGAACAAATGCCCTGCAGCCAAATACTTTCAAGTGTTTGTAAGAAACATCTTTCCCCGTCCAGACTTTTTCTGGTACGTCGTAGTTCAGTGGAACTGATGGAGAAAGATTGATTAAATCGACTGCTATCCTCATTGCCTCCCCCCAAAAGGAGTTTGGTAATTTTGCATTTGAGAGCATACACCAGATTCTTTCGCAGATGGTCCTGTTCATCCTTTTTGCTACACCGTTGTGTTGAGGTGTCTTTGGTACTGATTTTTCCAACCTGATGTTGTATGTTGGAAAAATTACAATGAAGAGAACAAAAGAAAATTGACTTGTATTTCTTTGATTCCGGTTACAATTTGATTACAAAAGAGAAGAGAACGAATTTGGTTCTCCCCTTTGTTTAAAACTGGGTTCTTCACGGTAGCGATGGAATGCCTCTTTCGATTGCTCGCGTCGAATTTGCTCTCCGTTGACGATTCGACCGTCTTCTATCTCGTGAGAACGATGAACTTCGGTGGAAAGTTTTATGAGTAAATCTTGAACGAGTTTAAGAACTCTGAACGAGTTAGGACTCTGTTAATAGAGTTGTTAGAACCGAAAATTCGGTTAATGACCAAGCTGATATTCTGTTGTTGAAGAATCCTCTCAGATTTGATCTTCTGAATTTGATTCAAAAATCCTATCTCCAAGGATTTTACTGTTGCTGCTGTTGAATCACCCAAACCGAGTGGTTGAGATCCTGATGTAGGCTGTCTAAAAATCACAATAGATAGCTTATCCCCCATCAAAACACCGATGATGGAAGTTATAATCTGACGACTTCCAGAAGGTTACAATCTGACGACCTTCACAACAACTAATGAAAGCCCCAATTCAACAGCCTTCACAATCAACATCGGGAGTTACAATCTGACGACTCTCATATTTACAAGAAGCCAAGACGAAGATCACAAGAGGACGATCTGTGCAAAGTTCTAGCAAAAGAGACTACAAATTGACGGTCTCTTCATATTAGAATGCAGATATCTCTCAAACCGTGAGGAATTTGGCAAAACGGAGAAAGCGAACCGAAGCCTTCGGCTCGGTTCGGATGGCCCCGTCTCGTCGAGATAGCCGATTTTCATATGTAATTCGTCCAATTCCGACGTACGGTTTGAAAGTTATGACCTGTTCTTCGTAGCAAGTAATGTTCTGAAGACCGTCTGCAAGACTGGACTTCATCAGAACATTGGACTTAGCCTGAAGCCCGCCAAGCCCACCTAAGGTTCGCCTCTGCATTACAGAGTCAAAGCGCACATGCTCAACTCTGCGTTTTCAACATCAAAACGCAGAGTTAATCGCTAAAACAGCACAACTGTGCGTTTTCAGCCTAAAACAGGCTTAACTCTGCGTTTTCCAGCAGACATCTAACTCTGTGACGCAGAGTTAAAGCTCAAACGCACACATAAAGTGCGTTCTTCAACAAACTCAACCATGCGTCCCAAACTCTCGACGCAGAGTTGAATTCCAACGCACAAGCGACCTATGCGTCTCCAATTCCAGAATGCATACGACCTGTGCGTTAAGCCACTAACTCTGCGTCTCAGAGTTCATCACGCTGAGCGGCCTGTGCGTTCAGATACTAAAATAGGCCCAACTCTGCGTTTTGAGTCTAAAAACGCAGAGTTCGGGCCATGAACGCTATCTTTTAGCGTTTGACTCATTCAAACAAGAATGGAACAGTTCTAGAAACTGTTTTCCCCCACGATTTGAGGGATTTCCGCCCCACTTAGGAGCGGATTAAGGGGGTAGTTACCATCAGTAACCCCCCTATAAATATCAGAAACTCAATTGAGTTAAAGGGGGGATTTTTCTCATCAATAAGGGGGAGATTCGGTCATTCTTTCGAAGAGCTTTTTCAGATCTGAGGCTTGGCAGCAAAGGGAGAGATCTCGGAGCTTGGGAGACCAGCAACAGGAGATTCTTCCTTGGCTTATTAACCGAACTTTCGGTTCAAATCAACTCTTTTTCAAGAGTTCAAACTTGTTCAGAGTTATCAACTCGATCAGAGTTCAAAACTTGCTCTGCAAGTTCTTCTAAAACTCGTTCAGAGTTATCAACTCGATCAGAGTTCGAAACTTGCTCTGCAAGTTCTCCTAAAACTCGTTCAGAGTTATCAACTCATTAAGAGTTATTTTCAAACTTGCCACGCAAGTTCTCCACAGCGTCAAATCGTGAGGAGATGACATCGTTCCAGTGAATCAAGACGTGCGGATCGTCAACGAGAAGCAAACTCGACGCGAGCATTCGAGGGAGGCATCTCATCGCCACCGTGAAGAACCCAGAATTAAACAAAGGGGAGAATCAAATTCGTTCTCCTCTCTTTTGTAATCGGAATCCAAATTGTAATCGATTTTGAGAGAAATACAAGTCAAATTTTTCTTTCATTGTCTTTTTACTGCAAATTTCCAACAAACACCTGAGAATCCAAACTGTTGCCAACTCTTCCGTTCCAAAAAGTCAGCCCTTAACTCAGTTGAGTTTGTTGAGATTTTATAGGTGGATAAGAGGTTGTAACTGCCCTCTAAATCCGCTCCTAAGTGGGCGTGATTTCCTCAGATCGTGGGGAAACAGTTCTGAAACCGTTCAGCTCGTATTTGAACGAGTCAAACGCCCAATCTGACGTTCAAAACCCAACGTCGCCTCTCAGAATTGAGACGCGAGGTTGGGTGTTGGCTGAACATTGATGAACGCGAGGGTCGCTCGTGTTTTGGTTTGTTGTAATTTGGGAACGCGGGGGTCGGCGTTGGTTGAACCCCTACGAACGCGAGGGTCGCTCACGTTTAGCTTGTTCTTGGAAACGCGGGGGTCGCCTGCACTTCCAGAATTGCAACGCGGGGATGACATCCGCGTTTTAGAAGGAGCTAGTTGACTTGTAACTTCTTCTGTAAAGCGTTGCAAGGACCGTTGTTCAGTAATCTTAGCTTTAGCTGTTGTGGAATATGAAAGTCGTCAGATTGTAACTTCCACTGTAGAATATGAAGACTGCTGAATAGAGTTTTCATCAGCTGTCGGAAGTGTCGTTGAATTGTAACTCTTCTCGATCTATGTAAAAAATCCTCCATTTGCAGCTTTCGATTGTCGGCGCGAAAGCTATTTGATTGTATCTTTCGTTGTAGGAACTTGACGGGAATCAACATCCATAGTGTATTTAGATGAATATTTGCCCACAGCTCTCTACCAAGCAACTCGTCAACTACGTCCAACCTTTTATTTCTGAAATCATTACACTGCTCATCAGCATATCTAATAGTTGCTAATATAATATTAGTCATGTTGTTGTCGCAACCATCAGGATCAATCATCTCAGAAATGAGGCCGTGTTTGTAGCGATTGTAGAATTGTGAATACAGTGATTAGAAAGTCGTCTGATTGTGACTTTCATTGTCGGAGCTTGATAGGGATCAGCTATCCATTGTGATTTTTAGACAACCTACAGATGTCAAAACTTCTGCAGTACTTCTCGAATGGTCCGCAATACTCACCACCATTGTCTGCACGCACAAACTTCAAACGTCTGCCAGTTTCTCTTTCAACTTTTACATGAAACTCCTTAAAGACTTCCTGCACTTGATCTTTAGTTTTCAAAGCAAATGCCCACACTTTTCTAGAGTGGTCATCAATAAAGGTCACAAAATAAGGAGCACCTCCTAGTGACTTATGACTAATTGTGCAGACATCTGTGTGTATTAAATCTAGAATATTTGCCTTTCTAGATGGTGGAGAACTACGAAATGCAACTCTGTGTTGTTTTCCCATAATACAATCAACACAAGTACGCAAGGGTGTACCTTTCATTCCTGGCAAGAGCTCCTTCTTGGAAAGAATTCTGAGACCCTTTTCACTCATGTGGCCGAGCCGTTTATGCCATAACTCGGTGGGAACTTCTTTTCGGGTGGTATTTACTTCTCCTCTACACAGCCTGCCTTCTGTTTGGTAAAGTGTTGTATCTTTCTTGCCTTTGGCTACTACCAAGTTACCTTTGGTAAGCTTCCATTTTCCTTCACCGAAATAATTACTGTAGCCATCGTCATCAAGCATTCCGGTGGAGATCAAATTGAGGCGGATATCAGGAACATGCCTCACGTCTTTCAAAAGTAACCTGCATCCAAGGTTAGTTTCTAAATAAATCTTACCAATACCGATAATTTTGGATGCATTATCATTTCCCATCATCACTTGTCCGAAATCACCTTGAGTGTAGGTTGAGAAGAAATCCCGTCGTGAGGTGACATGGTAGGAAGCGTAGGTTGAGAAGAAATCCCGTCGTGAGGTGACATGGTAGGAAGCACCTGAGTCAACTACCCATGTGGAATCTTGACATGCAAGATTGACATAATCAGCATCTCGAACAATGACAACTTCTTCGATGACAGTTGAAGTGTCATTTGTTCGGGTTTCTGACTCTTGATTTTTGGATTTTTCCGCCTTTAATTTTTGACATTCTCGAATGAAGTGTCCTGGCTTTCCGCAATGATGACACTTCTTGTCTTGCCTCGATCTAGACTTCGACCGTCCTCTTTGTTGATTTTGGTTACGGGGATTTTTGCTTCTTCCTCTCCATTCTTGCCTGCCTTGTCTTTCTGTAACAAGCGCTTCATTTTCAGGAGCATATCCATCTTCTTTTCGTCGAGACTCTTTGTTCAACATTCTGTCTTTTACCATGTCCATGGTAAGCTGTCCGTCAGGAGCGGAGTTACTAACTGACACAACTAGAGTGTCCCAACTTTTTGGTAGGGAACTCAGCATCAACAATGCTTGTAACTCGTCGTCTACGGTCATCTTCATAGAGTTGAGCTGATCGACGATGCCTTGGAACTCGCTCATGTGTTCCGATACACTGCTCCCGTCTTTGTACTTCAAATTGACTAATCGTCGCATCAGATTAGCTTTATTCTGTGCGGTTATCCTTGCATATATTTTCTCCAATTTTTGCCAAAGAACGTGAGCATCGTGTTCATTAGCAAAATTCTGAAAAATGCTTTTGTCGATCCATTGCCTGATTTGAGCAACACACTTTCGGTTTAGCACGACCCAGTCAGCATCGGATGTGGCCTCCGAGGTGCTAGTTGTTTTGTCGCCTTTAGCACGACCCAGTCAGCATCGGATGTGGCCTCCGAGGTGCTAGTTGTTTTGTCGCCCGTTGTAGTCACTGCTTTCTCCTTTGGCATTACAATTAGTGGCCTCCGAGGTGCTAGTTGTTTTGTCGCCCGTTGTAGTCACTGCTTTCTCCTTTGGCATTACAATTAGCTTCCAGAGATCTTTAGTGTACAAAAGATCCTCCATCTTCGGCTTCCAAATTGCATAATTAAATATAGTCAATTTGATCATATTGCAGGTGTTAGTGTTCTCCTCTATTTGAATTTGCTAGCCAACAGGTTTTGCCAAGCTTGAATAGTATCCATGAACAGTACCATGAATAGTGATCCGGCGATGAATAGTGCTCAGACGATGAATAGTACTATGTTGATGAATAGTGCTCCGGCATGAATAGTGACGTATATATGAATAGTCACTGTATATACGTATATACCAGTGTGGTATAATATGTATATGATCTCCTTCTCTTGTCTCCTGAGCCTACCTTGCTCTGATACCACTTTGTTGAGAAAGATTGACAAATCCCAGGATAATTTTCCTAACTAAATGAGACAAAAATAACACCAGGGATTTTTAGCGTGGAAAGCCCTCCAAAAAGAGGTAAAAACCACGGGACCCGTAGGCCACTTAAAAACTTCCACTATAATAATGGGATTACACACTTCACCCTTAGGTGGATCTCTCACAAGAACACAACTTCAATCTGTAGATAAAACTTCACAAACTGGCTCTCAATTTTTCTTCTCAGAAAAACTCTCTATGTTTCTGAGGCTATACACTTTGTTGCTTCTCAATTTCCGATGATGAAAACTGAATGAGGGGTCTTCAATTTTTAGAGGAGATCAACCTCCTCTCTCCGTAATTCACGCCATGAATTACGCTAATTTTTGTCAAATATGGGTTCCACACAGAGAAATATTTCTTCCATCGGCACAGCTTTCTAGCCGAAAGTAGCCACCCTCTGACCTTTTTTCTTTGGTTTGCTGTCCCATGTGACACCTTTTCTTGCTGGCCCATGTGCGCATGAGGTGGACCAACATTTATTACTAAAGGAGAACAACAAAAAAGCTAAAATGAACAGTAACCTAAGGTTCTGAAGAATAAAAAAAAATAAAATGAATAACCAACCCACTTTCCTTAAAAAAAACTTCTCACCCACGTTCTCCTGTTCCACCTTCTTTTAACTGTACACTTTTTTACACCTAACTTCCCACCCACGATTCTTCCTCTCCACTTCCCCCCTTCCTCCCCTCTCTGCCCTCTCTCCGAACACACGAGGTCTCCGTCCTCATCTCCTCCTCCCCCTCCTCTGCCCAATCACCACATATTTCAAAACTGCTAAAAAAATCTTGACAACAAAAATCACCACATATTTCAACAAATAGAATAACTTTGATAGATTTTTCTACACAGAAATCTAACCAATAATTCAAGAAAAAATTGTATTATGCACAAATAATCTGGTGATAACAATGTTAGCCCTAATTTCAATATCCAGGTACCAGAATGCAACGTTTTAAGAAAAAGTCTCGCATTTGCATGTCTTCGTGTCAATGAATGCTAAGCAAATATACCTCCATAAACAAACCTAAAAAAACTGTAAATAAGTTTATATATATATTATATATATTATATATTATATATTATATATTATATATATGCAATAAAAGCTAAAAAAAAGTTAGTATCTTTCCAGTTTAGTAAAAATAAACAAAACTATAATCAAACAAAAATAAATAATTACTCATAAATAACAAACAAACTCAAAATTTCCAATGAGACAGGTAACAGGCTAAAAGATCAGACCTTGGTGACAAAACTCTGACGCTGCACGACCTTGTACTTCATAAAATTTCCCACCCAGCATTGGGATTTTGAATGACTTGTGTGATCTTGTTCAGGCTTTAAGTGTTTTCTCCACCAACTTCAGTATTCGTATTTGATGGGGCATTGTTAAGCGAAAATTTCTCTAGACCAGATCGAAATTCTTCAAGGTTTACTCCATCATCAACCAGGATGCTTGTTACTCCCATTTTAGACACCTGAGAAGAATATAACAGTACCAGATCAAGATGGAAGGAAACTTTTGACAACTCAAGCAAAAAGTCAGATACCTTTGGTTCTTTAAGATCATGACCTCAACCACATACAAACGTCTACCACTTTCTAATGCAGTCAGATACCTTTGGTTCTTTAAGATCATGACCTCAACCACATACAAACGTCTACCACTTTCTAATGCATTGACAACTTACAGATTTCTTCAGCAGTAGAATCTTAGGAGTTAAACCAAGTTGATAACTACAACAAGTTGATAACTCTAGCAAACAATCCCCAACAAGTTGATAACTACAACAAAAGTAAACAAGTTGATAACTACAACATTATATTAAACAAGTTGATAACTACAACATTATATCCAACTTGAATTTAAATTTTATCACCTAATCAACCATGGACGTAGGGTCTAATTCATATTGATACAACTTGTCAGGGTAAAACAAATATGCTGTTAAACGCAATCCACACATTCATAAACAAGGCAATCACCTAAACATTCGGCCAAAAAATCAGGAACTAAGGGTGAATGTAGAACATCAGCCAAACCAACACATCAAGAACAAACATCCAGAGTTGTGACTAAAATCCAACAAACTCGGCTTTAGAGAGGAACATCAATAATGTGTAGAACATAACAGACCAACCTCTCCAAATGGGGACCAAGTGCTATCTCTATGTAATGTCTGTGAACGTGGGGCCACCATGTGACGTTCTCAATTGGAAAACGTGAAGGGATAGCCACAAGTGTTGAACACAAGTCACAAACGCGTGAAAAGATCACCGTGAAACGCGTTTTGATTAGAGAGAGATGGCCCACCCGAAAACTTGTGGAAACTACAACTATATATTTCTCTTTTGCCCAGAACTTTAGTTGTGCAAAATGGGTAGACGGCAGGAATTCGTAGCAGGCAGTGTTTTCGGCCTGGTGTTTCCTTTTTGACTGCGCCGGTGCCCAAGCAATGAGTGCGCTGCCCAGAGGGCAGCTTGCGAAGCGAGAGAGCTTGCTTGAGGCGTGTGCAAGCCACCAAAGGAGATGCCAGAAACAGAGGTTCTCAACGGCTTTGAGAGAGGAATGAGAGAATATTTGAGCGTTTAAATTGTGAGATGTAAACCTATTGTATTCTTTTCTCTAATAGTAAGATCTCCCCTCCTTGCCCCTGCGAGTAGGCAGTTTGCCAAACCACGTAAATTAGTTGTTTAGTTTGTGCCATTCTAATTAGGTTATATGGATCCTCGACAGTCAGTCCTAGAACTGAATGAGAGGAAGAGCCGATATCTCACTTGGTGAGATATCCCTTCAATTCTTGTCTCCTTGGTGAGACTGGCGAATTCTTATCGATCTTTCTCTCTATTGTGCACAGAAACTCTTGCCCTGAAATTTCCTGCTGAGCACAACAAGTGTATCAGAGCCCCAGATCCAGGAATCTAGGTTGGTTGGTAGCGAGTAGCATCAATCTTTGGAGGCTCGTCTAGGGCCTTCCGTGGCGTGATAAAGGTGCGATCTTTTGTTAAAGACTCCTATCTTTTAGTTTTTGCGATCATTCTCTCGTTCAGTTCAGTGCGCTAAGATGTCGGGAAAGAAGAGTGCTATCGGTGTCGAGGTGTGCTTCCTAGCGCGGAAGACCATTCAGAGTTTGAATATCACTCTATGAAGATAGAATGTGGCAGAAACTTAATGGCACAAACAAACGTGGATTATGGAGATGCCGACGTTTGCAGGCGATGAACGCGCAGAATTTGGAGATACAGTTAAGAGTATATGATAGGCCAGCCAGATGCAGATTGAGAGAAGGTTTGGGAAAAAAGATCGAAACGGAACGTGTTGTGTGATTAGGTCTTGTTTCACTCAAGATCTAAAATATGATGGATGACATGAGACTTCTGCCGAAGAAGATTTGGGAGATTCTCGAAAGCAAGTAATTTGACCAAGAGTGTGGAAAATCGCTATCATTTGAAGCAGGCAGACTTTATCGTTTCCAGTTGAAGAATCGAACTCCATTAGAGATCACATGAACCATACACAAAGCTTCTTTCGATTTGACGAATGTGGCATGTCAAGATTGAAGATGAGGACAAGGCGTTGCCTGTTGTTGAGATTTCCTTGCCCGACGAGGAATATTTGAGACGCTTCTATACCAATTCAACTGCTTGATTAGGTCTCACAAGTTGAAAGGTCTATCATCTATGTATCCTGAATACCTATATTGAGCTATGTGACAGGTAAAGCACACGACTCCTCTCCATCTTCGTAACTTATTTACTCTACGACTGGTATCGATTAATAAGATGACTAAACGAGTAGGCTCTCATGAATTGAGAGACTGTTTTGAGTGGCTAGCTCGTTGTACTCAGGACTCGATAAACCATATATATTCAAGATGCCACCCATCGCGATGAAAGACGGGAGAAAGAAGCAAGTATCACCGCAAGACACAGAACGAGAGAATTCCTTTGGGAAGCACAGTCTAGAGTGTAGGTTCAATACAGATGCTCACGACTGTGCCTTTTGACGTGCAAGGGAGACTGTTTCAGTGGTGGATAGACCACGTATGCCCATCAGGTATAAGCTCAAAATGCAGGTCACGGACCACGTATAGCCAGGGCGAGACGACATGAGAAGCTAAAAGGACATTGTTCACAGAGAGAGAAAGCATCTGCGAGCGAGAGAAAGCAGAGATCGAAATTCGCATTCACGAGATCAGCAGAACAATTGATCGATTGTTGTTGTAAAAGCCGGTTAAACAAATATTATGATCACTGAATCATCATGACTTGAATATGTTCATATGTGCGCTCTTCTCGACTCTATAATGCCGAAACAGCGAATCGAACTTATTTCAAGAGTGGACCTGATACTAGATCTTATCCTTAGTGTGTGAGGATAGAGTGGTTCCCGTAGCGCCGATACATGTAGTGTTCCTTTGTAGAAGGAATGCGGTTTCTCCGTCATCATCACTGAAGAAACTGAGGGTATATAGCAATATTACGATCCTGAAACAAATGGTTGCGTGTACATGGCTGTAACACGTGACGTAAAGGCGCATACCATGCCAGATCCTATGGCGAAGACATTAGGAGGAAGAAATTCGCTCATAAAGCCACTGATTGTAAATTGAGAGGACTGGTTAAGCGGTCACAGGGTTTAAATGTATTGTGAGTTATATGTACATTGCTGTTGACGAACGAATACGTCTTGAGATTCATCGATCTGCGGGACGGCTTTGGTTGGTTCATCTCGAGGAACAGCCTGTTCTGGGGAAGTGCCAAACCATTCTCTAAGTTAAACAAGAAAAGGGGTCTGGGATATTAGTCTCGAGATATTATCTTGGAGGACATGACGGTTATTCTCCAAGTTGCAAAAGATGTGGCCGGACATGGAAAACTCATCCTCACAAGGAAACTATATGTGTCTATGACAGAAAGTCTGCCTGTTTCTCGTCTGCACGAATGTCGGAGCTAACCGTTCTTAATTTACGTCATCGAGGAGAATAACCGGGCGATTAACTGTACTGACTACCGTTAAGTGAGCTTATTTACTAGCACAAGGAGCAGAGTGCGAGTAGGCGTGATGGACGCGGTCCTTCATTGATTTGACTAGACAATCGAACAGGCATTTATGACCCTAATATTGTGTCGGACTGCTCTATGATCAGGCGCCGAGTATTGATTCCTCGCATAGATTGAAAGAGGGTGCAAAGACCTGCAGTTTGAAGTCCAGTGAACATGTTGATGTGAGCAAGAAGACCGAGGTGAAGTGTGGCACCTCTATTCACCGTGCTAAGGGTCGTTCTGGAGGAGTTCACGTGGATGTTTGGGGGCCTTCCAAGGGGACATCATTGGGAGGTAATAGGCGTTTGGTTTCCTTTGTTGGTGACTGTTCTAGGCGTGTTTGGGTTGCAACCAAATCCCCTTTGGAGAAAGTCCTAGTAGTATCCAACAGATTAAAGAAGTGTGTGATAGACAGAAAGGTGAAGGTACTCCATTCTGGTGGGAGGTACAAGATGGACCTATTTCTGTATTGGAGCCGAGCTCACGGCATTTCGAGACACTTCATTGGAAAGGAAATCTTGGGGCAACTAGTGACAGACAGAAAGGTGAATGTACTCCATTCTGGTGGGAGGTACAAGATGGACCTGTTTCTGTATTGGAGCCGAGCTCACAGCATTTCGAGACACTTCGTTGGAAAGGAAATCTTGGGGCAGCTAGATAGGGTGACAAATTTGAAGAACCGTACCTTGCTGGAGGAGGATCGGTGTTTGTTGTCAAGCAATGGTTTGCAGAAGAGTTTCTGGACCGAGGCTTCGACATATTTGGGTCATCCTATTAAAGAGTTGTCAACTGCTGTGATTGGAGGTAAAACTCCATTGGAATATAGGTTTGGTAGTGTCACTTTGGTTGAGGCTTCGATGAGGAAGCCAATTGACTCTCAGCAGGGGGAGAGGTTTGGACAGACCTTAGAGGTATCGCAGCAGGTGGAGACTGATGCTACTCCACATTGGGTAGGGATTTTCCCACATACTCCAGGTCATTCTGCATTGGTTGGGATTCCAGCTGAGGTGACACAGCGTGGGAGTCATTTGAATTCGGGAGTCATTTGGATTCGGATGCGGATGATGAGTTGGATTTTGATTCGAGTGCAGCTGATAGATACAGTTTGGATATGACCATTGGTTCACCTCAGGTGGAGGTGTTTGAGGCCATTGGAGGTGCTATCAGTCGTAGACTTGATCGTGATGTTGGAGAAGTGTTGCGAACTCTTCTAGTGGATTGAGGCCTTTGGAGGCCATTTGGGTGAACTACGTTCGGCTTGATTCCTTGGGCAAGAGGATACGTAGGCAGTCTTTACGATGCAGCCGGGTTGGATTTTGATGGGGGGTGAGATGATTTGGTGAGTTGATACTGACATTTGGAGAGTGATTGCATTCTCATTTGGGTTCTCGACTTGTTATGGATTGAGTCCGTTGTCGTGAATTATTTCACGGTGTACTGGACACAACAAGTGAGATATTTGGTTTGGTTGGTGTCGGCTCAGTTTTGGGAAAACTTCACCGAGGTGGAGAATTGTGAACGTGGGGCCACCATGTGACGTTCTCAATTGGAAAACGTGAAGGGATAGCCACAAGTGTGAACACAGAGTTCACAACGCGTGAAAAGATCACGTGAACGCGGTTTTGATTAGAGAGAAGATGGCCCACCCGAAAACTTGTGGAAACTACAACTATATATTTCTCTTTTGCAGACTTAGGGTTTTGTGCAAAAGTGGGGGAGGACGGCAGAATTCGTGCAGGAGGTTTTCGGCTGGTGTTTCTCTTTTGACTGCGCGGTGCAAGCAATTGAGGGTGCGGCTGCAGAGGGCAGTTGCGAAGGTAGAGAGCTTGGCTTGGAGGCGTGTGCAAGCAGCAAAGGTGCAGAAACAGAGGGTTCTCAAGCGGCTTTTGAGAGAGGAATTGAGAGAATATTTGAGGGTTTAAATTGTGAGAGTTGTAAACCTATTAATTCTTATCGATCTTTCTCTCTTATTGTGCACCAGAAACTCTGCCGAAATTTCCGCTGAGCACAACAATGTCTAGTTAAATAAATTACACGTGTAACCGCCATAATTAACTCATTGAATAGTTTAAACTCTACATTAGGGAACATTAACTAGTTTCACTTGAACAACAATATTGCAATTTTAATTCCCTGAAACTCTCACTTGCACTCAAATAAAAATAATTTCACCTTTTACAAAAATGCACCCAGTTATTTAACAAAACACAAAATGCTTACAAAATGTCACACTTGCTCTCCAGCTCAAAGCTAGCTTTCGAACACAAATCATAATTCTATCAAATAAACAAGCACCACCCTTCAAGCGCTCGCTCTTCCTCCCAACGGTTGTGCGCGTACAAACGGGCAGAGCCTTGAGCATTAAACATAGTAATTTACTCCTAAATTTAGGACCCAGCTCTATTACTCAGCAAGCAGGATTAGGAAATTCAGGTCGGAATTTTTGCTCAAGTCCTCTTCCCATCTTCACTAACCTCGACAACATTTACAAATCAAATGCTCAGCGCAAACCAAAAAAATCCAACAAGCAATTTTGACTAAAATCCAACAAGCATCAACCATCATCCTCAAGTATAACTCATTAAACAACAAGAACCCTCAATCTTAAAAATTAAAATTAAAATTTTACCTACAGACAATTTTGATTCAAGCTCCCTTTGGATCTGAAGTTGAAGGAGGAGGTCGGAGTCGGAGTTTGGTCGGCGAGCTGCTTCTGGCGACGATCGGAGTTGGTCGGCGGGTTGGGTTTGAGGCGTTGTCGGGTAACCCCAGCGGCGGTGCTTGGGTTTCACTCTGGTGAGGGTTCGACGAACCAGAGAGAGGGAGGAGGGTTTGAGGGAGAGGCGGGTTTGAGGAGTTGTCGGGTAACCCCAGCGGTGAACGAGAGAGAGAGAGAGGGAGGAGGGTTTGAGGAGAGAGAGAGAGAGGAGGACGAAGGAGAGAGAGGGACGAAGGTTTGAGGAGAACTGGGATCTGGTCACGAGATAAAAGTTGTCGGGTTCAGAACTAATCAGCACCGCTCGTGTTCTCCAAGGGCCCAGATCTAATTTCGCACACTGCTGTGCGAAAACTCATTCGCACAGGAAAATTGCACTCATTTATAGAACATATGAACTTTATATATAATATATAATTACCCAAATGTAAAAATATTGAGGTGATTTTTTGACAAATTTACTTAGTTGTTGCTAGGAACTTTGAGAGGTTGATAATATATAGGAGAATGGTTGTAGAGAAGTTATATGTGATAGGGATTTGAAATTGTGAGTTTAATTTGTTGTTAATATTGATACTAAGGAGGGTTAATGGGGGTTATGAAACCGATGAATAATTATGAGAAGCATATATTTGAAGGGGTGCATTAATGTATAGATGTATATGTATGCATTTTATGTATGTACTAAACTTTTGGTAAAAAAATACATGTATACATATGTTTTATGTATGCATGTATGTGTTTTTAGAGAACATTTTGGGAAGAAATGTTTGAACATACTAATCTACTTTTATAATAATACAAGTATAAGTTTTATGCCCAGAAGATCGCGATTATCTGGCCCCACACAACTTAATTATGATAAATTTCAATATTTCAGAGCGGGCATGGATACTTTTAAAACTTCAGCATATCTTTCTCTAATTTCCAACCTTTCGAAGGGTTTTGCACAAAGCACTCCCAAGCTAGGGAAATAGATAAGAAAATTTTGATATGATAATAAGCAAAACAATTTGTTCCTACTGCTGCATCTTTGAATTTAAAGAGGGAAAAAGGAACTTCGCACTTATTAATATGGCTAAGTATCATAAAACCTCTCTTAACTCTTGATGATTTTCAGATAGACCCCTTTAACTTTAAAAATATCGGAAAACATCCCTTAACATATAGGGATTATTAAAAAACTTCTACTTTTGATATTTTATCAATAAACCCCTTTAACTTTGATATTTTATCATGTTTGTCACTTTTTGGGGATTTCTTGATAAAATCCCAAAGGGGTTTTATGATAACCCCTAAACTTAAGAGAATTTTTTAATAATTTTCAAACGTGAGGAGTTGTCTGATAATTGTCCAAAGTTAAAGAGGGGTTTTCTGATATTTGGCCTACTAATCTTGTAGCATACATAACTATTATAATTCTGGCTTTAATGAAAGAAACTAAACACTAAATTATGGGCTTGGATTCTCTGCAATATTGATCGTAGAGAATGTCTACAATTAGTTATATTTAAATGTATCTCATTAGATTCCACTATTAAAAACATTTTTTAACCGTGAAAAGCCTTTTTTATATCGTTTAGACAAATAATATAATTTATGGGATCCGCATGGACGTGAATATTTTATTGATGAATTGTAGAGATTCTCTACAACAAAGGATGGAGAGGATCTTTACCCCCACATTATAGGAAGCTCTAGGTCAGGATCTGCCTATGGTACTTATTTAAAAAAAAAGAGGCGCTACAGGCACACTCTAAGGCACACCACCAACCACACTCGCTCTCTCTTTACAGTGTAGGGGGCTCCACATGTGATTTTTTTAAAAAAATCACATATGAGGCCCCCTGGACTGTAGAGAGAGAGGGAGTGTGGTTGATGGTGTGCCTTAGAGTGTGCCTCTATCATTTCTTTTTAAAAAATTGCCTATAGAAAGCAAAACTAAATGCTAGACATTTCAAGTTAAAGTCTCTACAAATTATGATAACAACAACATCTTGCTAGATGGTGTCAAATAGTGCTTGAGAAATGGTTGGAAAGTCGATTTTTGGAGGGATTGTCGGCTTCTCTGATGCCCGCTCGCTTCTTTATCGTTGATATTCAACTTAATTTGTCTTTGAAAATCTTTTTCTGTTGGAATAAGAAATGGATGATATTTTGATATAGCGTCATTCTGGAATTTTTTATTAGATGGGAATTTCCTCCAGAAGGTTGGGTTATGGTTAATAGTTAATACGGATGAAGTTAGTCGTGATAACACGAGTCTAGTTGGTGCGGGCGGAGTCATTCAAGATGATTAGGGCAATTTGGGTTTTGAGGTTCGTGGAAAGTTTGGGATGCGCTTCTGATAATGTGGACATCTGAAAACATGAAAAACAAATTTAAAAGGCTTTTCTCGATGAAAGCTCCTTAAATTGTTAATATTTTAAAATCAGTCTCTCAAATCATTAAGTTTGGTACTACATCCCTCAAACCTTATATCTTGCCATTATTAATACATTGGAATGATTAACTTGAAATAACTTATAAGACAAGGCTCGGGGAACTTAATAGCAATTTCAATGATTTGAGTGACTAATTTTGAGACAAGTTATAAGAATAGAGAAACTTAACAATTTCAGTGATTTATTGGAATTTTTTTTTCCAAAATGTTAAAGATTTAAGGGGCTCATACCGAAAAACCCCCATTTAAATCATTTCATCACTTAAAAGCTCTGAAAACTCCTTGCATATATGAAAGTCTACTATTCAAATCCAATTAAAGGTTTTACAAACATACAGCCCCTCGATTATCTTAGAATTGAGATCTCCTAAAATTATGGAGTACATTCTAATTAAGCTTCGTTAGTACACGTGTTGAATTTTTTTTTTATGACAAGAAACAGTCATTTCAAACTTTATGTAATAACAAATCTTCATGTATGAATCCTAAAACATCATACGGCAACTAAATGATGATTCACCACCAAACACACATTTGCTTACTTGAATCATCACCTAATTCTGGCCCCTAAAATACCTTAATGGTGTGTTTGGGAGTTTACTTATGGTGTGTTTGGGAGTTTACTTAGGGAAGGAAAGGAAGGGGAAGGAAGGGGAATTTTTCCCCTTCCTTCCCTTCCCCTCCATTACACCCCAATTTGGGGTGTAAGAATTTGTGCCAAATTTCCCCTCCATTCCCCTCCTCTACCCTCCAAAATAAAACTCCCAAACAAGGTTAAAATGAGATTTCCCTTCCCTTCCCCCTCTGTACCCTCCATCCAAACAGGCAAGAAAAAGATCCTTCAAAAGGTCTTTCACTCTTTCACTCTTCCAAGCATCAACCAATTATATCCACTTCAAACTCTCTCCCATCATTAAAACCCAACTATGCACAACAACCCAAGTTGATTCTTAAAGTAGGAGGAGTTAGCTCACCAACAACATATTCCAGCTCCTTCTCCTCTGCTTATAAAATCCCACTTCTCCTCTGCTTCTGCAGCTCTCAATATCTCCACCAAATAAAAAGTTCCAAGTTATCAAGATGGCTGAAAGACAACTAAGCATGGGTCTAACCCTAGTCTTCATCGTCACAATGTGGGCTGGTTCTTTCGCTCAGCCTAGCTGCCCGCCGCCGATGGTCAGTCTTCAGCCCTGCCTCGGATTTATAACTGGCAACTCGTCCTCGAACCCTCCGCCTCAATGTTGTACGCAACTTGCAAGTATGGTTCAGTCTCAGGCTCAGTGTCTCTGCCAAGTGCTTAGTTTAGCTCCTCAACTCCCGTTGCCTGTTAATCGGACTCAGGCCGTTACTCTCCCTGGCGCTTGCAACATTCAGGTTCCACCCCTCAGCCAGTGTAATGGTATGCAATGTCTCATCTCGACTCATCTTAGTTCGTTAGGGGTTATTTGGTTCGTTGCAGCTGCAAGGATCGTAACTTTAGCTGCATACAAGTGAGACTATTGCAGTTGTTTGTTTCACGGCAGCTGATAAATACAGTAACAACTACAGTTGCAAAGAGGTCTCCAAATTGCAACTGATGGCAAACCAACTACGATTACGATTGCAATTTAGGGAATTGGGAAGCCTGAACCGAACAACTACAGCAAGAACCTTTGCGTGCAGTATTAGCTACGTGCAACTAGCACTTGCATTGCAATTGCAGTCGCAGAGAACGAAACAACCCTTAGTGGTTATTAGAAAAACAAATGTTTGAGAACATGTGTATAAAAAAAAAAACAATGTGTGTATTTGCATTCAAATTAACTGGTTTTCCAACAACGAAAATATATAAGAATGCAAACTTACTCGCAACTCCAGTCACTTCTAACCGTTGCATTCATTATGTAAATTAGTCAGTATAAAACTAAACAGCCAACGCTAATATATTGTATTGTGCATACCTGCAGCTCAATCTGGACCGTCGACTCCTACAACTCCATCTGGACCGTTCATCCCTGCAGCGGGATC
>NC_033796.1:11285310-11286908 GCF_001876935.1 Asparagus officinalis
TGCCACAACACCACCAGATGCCACCCCTCCTTCATCAGCAACCCCAGCGACACCATCCGCGCCAGCTGGCATCTCGCCTCCCAGTGACTCGACTCCTTCGACAAAAGGAGTTCCTCCAGCTCCAGGGGGATCAAAGGCAGATAATAAAGGCCAAGCATCATCGTCGATCAGGAGCTCAGCAGTGTTCCCCCCTTCTCTCTTCTTCTTCCTTTTGGTGGCTTCGGGGTTATCTGGCTTCTAAGACTGCGTTGGTGGGAATGGGTTTGTGATCTTCTGTTTGTTTCTTTATTCATATTGTCATGTTTTTGCCTTCGTGTGTTTCCCTCTTGCGTTGGATGGGTTGTATAAAGATACTATTGGTTGCGGATTTTTTATGGAATGCGGCTATTGAAAATATTGTAAATTGATAATGATTGCGTGTGAAATTGTATAATTTGAGCTCATTATTTCCCGGAAACACTTGTGGTTTTTTCACTCTCATCATCAACTTCAAACTTAGCTTATGATTACTGAAAAACTTAACAAGAGGAAGAAAATGGAGTGAGTTCATTGTAGCGGAAAGAAACCTTCCGTGATCAGCAAAATCTATGCGGACCAGGACTCACTCTTCTCATATCAAGCAATAGTTTTTGCGCGCTTAGTCTAATTCGAAACGGGAGTTACTTTGTACATCTCAAACTTAATTAGGGGGCTACGAATACAAAAATACTATATAGAACAAAAAAAACAAGCATCACGCTTATGTTAAGTTTTTATTACGAGGTGGTGCATCCAAAGATGGAAAATAACCCATTGTCCCTGGTCATGCACTATGAATCCTATTAGAATCACCCTTATAGAAATGGGTGATCTGTTGGATAGCGGATTCCTAATCTATTTTGGTAACATGAGGTTATTAGGATTCCTAATCTATTTTGGTAACATGAGTTTATTAGGATTCCTAATCTATTTTGGTAACATGAGTTTATTAGGATTCCTAATCTATTTTGGTAATAGGTTATTAGGATTCCTAATTTGATTTGGCTTTTGGTTTAGAATTCCTAGTATGTTTATGATTTTAGGATTTCTATATATGGAATAATTAAAAGAGAGAATTTGGAGAAGCAAATTGGGGATATTTGGAGCACAGAAAAAAAGTATTTTCTGAGCTATTTGTTTAGGGTTTTGTTTGGAGAGATTAAGAGCTTGTTGGTGAGATTAGTTTGTTCCTTCGAGTGAGTTGTGATATCAGTTTGTACTATTTCTCTATTAGTGAAAACTTCATCCCCTTTCTTGCCCCATGAATGTAGGCAATTTGCCGAACCACGTTAAAATTGGTGTTTTGTTTATGCATTGATAGTTTGGTTGGTTTTGGCCCTCTTGGATCGGCGTTTGGTTTGGTTCCTCGACACAGTTTTTGGCACAACAAGTGGTATCAGAGCTCGGGCCACGCTTGGGCTATTTAGAGGAGTAGATCGATTTGGGAAGCTCGTCTAGGGTTTCAGTTGGTGAGAAAGGTGGGATCTTTTCGGTAAAACTTCTTTCTTTTTTCAGTTTTGGATCTATTCTTCATTTGTTTCCGTATTGGTTGTTGGTGTGTTGAGGATTATGGCCGAGAA
>NC_033796.1:11287908-11309677 GCF_001876935.1 Asparagus officinalis
GTGCTTAGGAATAGCATATAAAGAAATTTCGGTTACTGTAGTTTTACACCAAGATCCACTAATACATGCTATCTACTTTCAACCCTGAAATTACTGTGCTTAGGAATATTAAATACAGAAAATTTTGATACTGTAGCTCTATAGTGGTGCACGCTACTGTGCTTAGAAACAATATATACAGAAATTTTATTTACCGTAGCTTAGGAACACTGCTGAGTCGGCTAACTTTAGTATATAGATAAAAAATGTTTTCTAACTTGTGATTACCAACCAAACTGTGGATCTAGGGCAAACGTCGAAATTCAAAGTCGAGGAGTGGGCCCCACTCACTGCTAGGCATAGGTAGCGCGTGCACGGTAGAGACGATTCGCTCCAGCCTCTGAAGATAACTAAGATCAAGTGCAGCAAGCTCCCAGTTGGGAGTCCTAGTCAGCATGCTCTCAAGAGCTCTCAAGCTTTTCAAAATAAAAAATTAACAAATTATACCTTGGGAGGCATTCCTTATTTTATGGAGCTCCAACAAGCTCCTAGTTAGGAGCTCCAACAATATCAAAAAAACCCCTCTTCTATTTTAATATTTTACCCATTACTTTTAATTATATTTAAACCTCTTGTATTTTATTTCTAACCGTTGCACACGGTCTTCGAGGCAACCCACGGTCTTCGAGGGAGCGCACACGGTCTTCGAGGTAACCCGCGGCTTTTGAGGGAACGCACACGGTCTTCGATGTAACCCGCGGTCTTCGAGGGAATGCACACGGTCTTCTAGGTAGCTCTCAAAGTTCGAGGTTGGGCACGAACTTCGAGATATCGCAAACTTTGACCGTCAACCGACTGATTCCTATAAAATTCGATGGCTTCTCTCCTCAACCCATCATCTCCCAGAATAAAATGTCTAGCTCATCTAGCTCTAGCGATGATGAAATGATGAAGACGTTCTTTCTTATGGGAGCTGCTGCCGTCGAGGAAGAAGTACAAGGGAAAGGTTCAACTTCAGTTCAACACAAAAGACGTACCGTGCTCCATCGATACCGACTGGAAGGCCACAATCGGTTGTTCCAAGATTATTTTGCTGACACACCAACATATCCTCTTCATTATTTTCGTCGAAGATTCAGAATGTCGCGTTCGTTATTCCTTCGAATCCACGACGCTGTCGTCGAACATGACAAGTACTTCGTCCAAAAGAGGAATGGTGCTGGACAGTTAGGACTATCTAGTCTTCAAAAGATTACTGCAGCTATGCGGATGCTCGCATATGGAGCATCCGCTGATACCGTTGATCGGTAAAAGTACGTCGCTTGAGAGCGTGAAGAGGTTCGTTCGATCGATTATCAACATCTTTGGGGAGGAATACCTTCGTTCACCGACTAATGAAGACATTGCACGCCTGCTCGAGGAAGGTTCACAACGAGGTTTTCCTGGTATGCTTGGGAGCATCGACTGCATGCACTGGGTATGGAAGAACTGTCCAACCGCCTGGCAAGGTATGTATACTGGGCATTTTCATGAACCTACAATTATTTTGGAGGCCGTAGCTAGCAAAGATCTTTGGATATGGCATGCCTTCTTTGGACTGCCGGGGTCTCACAATGACCTTAATGTTCTACATCGTTCACCGGTTTTCGCACAACTTGCGGAGGGAAGAGCTTCACCGTGCAACTATACTGTTAATGGCCACGAATACAATATGGGATGCTATCTCGCCGACGGGATTTACCCAGAGTGGTCCACATTAGTGAAGACTATTCCAGCACCGCGAGGAAACAAGCATAAATACTTTGCTCAACAACAAGAGAGCGCAAGAAAAGATGTTGAGCGAGCTTTTGGCGTGTTGCAAGCTCGATTTGCGATTGTTCGTGGACCAGGACGTTTCTGGCAACCTTGTGTGCTGAAAGATATCATGACAGCTTGTATCATAATGCATAACATGATCGTTGAAGATGAACGTGATTGTCAATTGGACAACAACTTCGACTTTACTGATTCGGTACCAGTCGTTGAACCTTCTCATGTGCAGACGGTGCCTCTAACTGAGTTCATCCAAAATCATCATCGGATCAGGAACACGCAAACACACAAATCACTAAAGAATGATTTGATCGAGCATCTGTGGCAGCTCAAGGGATCCATCGACGAGGATTAAGTTTCTTTATGTCTAATGTAATTTCAGCAAAGAAGTTCGAGTTATTGTACTACGCCAATTTCCTTTTCAATAAAGTAGTTGTTTTCATTAAATACCAAAATTTTCAACTTCAAGTAGAATCATAAATCTAATACAAGATAATTAGGAAGAACTAATTAGGATGCGATGCGAGTACAATCATAAATCTAATACAATATAATATATGATAATTAGGAAGAACCCTTAGACATCCACCTCTCTAATATCTCTGCCTGACGTATTTCAAAGTATTATCGTTGAACTGAATTGAGTGTTGAGAGATCCATCTTCATGATATCGTCATCTTGTTTCTTCTATTTTAGCTCTATTTTTTGATTAGTGGTTTGCTTCATCCACGCGAAAGTGCTTGACGCATTTCAAAGTATTGTCGTTGAACTGAATTGAGTGTTGAGAGATCGATCTTCATGATATCGTCATCTTGTTTCTTCTGTTTTAGCTCCATTTTTTCTTTGTTGGTTTGCTTCATCCACGCGAAAGCCTCTCCCATGATAGACTTAGCGAACTTAGAGTTTTTTACATTTTTTTCCTCTTGAGCTTTGCCGCTTTCCTCCCTTCAGGCCTTGCTATAACATCATCCGAGTCAGTGTTCAACTCGGTGGGGTCGCTGGCATGGAATTGTTTGGTGAGTAATCAGAGTTTGTGGTTCTTCTCAGCTGTGATCATATCTTATTGTAAGTTTCCATTTGTTGGATGCACTTTTGATGATGACGCAACTCAACCCAGCAATGGTCAAACACGAATAGTTTACCATAAAAGAGATGGGTATAATTTTTTTACTTCTACAGTCTACACAAGAGTTAAATTTAGAATAATCAAACATAATTAAACATATATATTCCTCTCTTCAATGCTATGTTGTTTACATAAAAACATATAAGTTAAATATTTACCTAGTCAATAATTCTCATACTAGATCTTTGTCTTCCTTCAATCTGAACAACGCACCCGTAGAATTTGTTGACGGACAGTTGAATCGTTGACTAACGATGCATCATTTGGTTTGGTGTGCGGCTCGTTGGATCGGTGGATTATTGGATAAAGTAGTCGTTAGCTCTGTGCCAAAACTTATCTTTGTGTTGCCCCGGACCTTGGATGACGTCTTGGCTCATGTTCAGCCAAGCAGACACAAGAAGCTTATCCTCATGGACAATCCAATTTTCGGACCGAGTGTAATCCTTCTTCTTCTTTGTGGTCGGTGTTTCTTGGGATGACACTTGTTGTGTTGCCAATTGCGAGAACTCGATGGGGTGAGCTTCTTCTACGACGTCTGTATAGAACGGCGGGTATAAGGTCGATCCTTCACCGTTAAGGAGATGCGAATAAAAGTTTTGGGAGGGATCCATGAGATTTGTAATTTGATAGGAAAATATAGAGTTTTTTTATGAGAGAATTGTGTGGAATGATTTGTGTAGTGAATTGAGAATTTATAAAAAAATTTACTGTGCAACGACTATTTTTTTACTGTTCAACGGCTAATTTTTTTCGATTGTTCAACGGCTAATTTTTTTATTATTTAACGGCTAATTTTTTGCGATTGTTCAATAGCTAATTTTTTTACTGTTCAACGAGTAATTTTTTAACTGTTCAACAGCTAATTTTTAAACTCAACGGCTACTTTTTAAACACCTAATTCAAAACTGGGTTTTGGGTTTTGATATATGGGTTTTTTTGTAAAAAAACAATTTTTTTTAATCCTTGGGAGCTCCGTGGCATGATCTCCCAAGCACCGTGCCACGCTAGCCCAAAGTAACTCCTTCGGAGCTTGCTGGAGAGAGTTCACGAGCTCCTACCGCCACGTAGGACTTGAGAGCGGACGGTGGGAGCTTGATGGACTTGCTCTAACCAATTGCTACACTCTCAATGAATTTAAGTTATTTAACCTTACAGTTCAGACTTATTATCCTGGCATAGAAACCCCCACCCACCAAGTCAAATGTAAGGCCCATATATTGGGTCATCTAACCAATTGCAGTCCAGACAAACTATCCTGGCACAAAAATACCAAGTTTAATGAAAGGCCCATATATTGTAGTCCAGACTAAGGCCCATATATTGCGTCATCTAACCATTTTCAGTCCAGGTTTAGGATCCTGACCAAAAAATCCTAAGTCTAACGTAAGGCCCAAATATTGGGTATTGCTGGCTGAATTGTGGCTCACCATAACATCATCGCCCGAAAAAGTCAAGTCTACTGAGCTACCAAACACCGGACCTAATGCGCCCCATGGATATTAGTCTGGGCTTACTTAAGATCATCATCAAAGAAAAGAAACAATTTCAAATTTAGAATTGGGCGGGGTCGCGCGTGCGCGTACACCCTCAGCAACAAAAAATAACGCCCACTCTCCCACTTGGGGAGATGGTAGGCCCGTGCACCTACGAAGTGCAATGTAGGCCACTCATAAGTCTAACGTAAGGCCCAAATATTGGGTCTTGCTGGCTGAATTGTGGCTCACCACAGCATCATCGCCCTAATAAGTCAAGTCTATTGGCCAGTGCACCTACGAAGTGCAATGTAGGCCACTCATAAGTCTAACGTAAGGCCCAAATATTGGGTCTTGCTGGCTGAATTGTGGCTCACCATAGCATCATCGCCCTAATAAGTCAAGTCAATTGAGCTGCCAGACACTAGACCCCATGCGCCCCGCAAATAATGGTATAAGCTTTACTTAAGATTATCACCATCATCAAAGAAAAAAAGAACAATTTCAAATTTAGAATTGGGCGGGGGCCGCACGTGCGCGTACCCCCTCAGTAACAAATAATGACGTCCACTCTCCCACTTAAGGAGATGGTAGGCCAACGCACCCACGAAGTGCAATGTAGGCCACTAACCTAGGTATGGGCCTCCTTGATCACCTAATGACCCCGTCCAGGTAAGTATGGACCACAGCACGCCACCTCCTCATTTTATGCTCATCTCTACCTCTTTAAGTTATTCCCCAGTCGACGTGGGACTAACCTCTCACCGAATCCGTACCCTTTCGACTTAGCTATTGAACTTACATCATTTTCTAGCTTTTCTTCACGGGACAGAAAATGTCGGTCTCTTAACACATAACTTTGTGCACTACAATAATGTGACGGCAACTAGCCTTGTATCTTTCTTACTCTTTTCAAAGTAGATCATATTTCTCGACAAACAGAAATTGAAGTCTTTGCTCATTGTCATTCGTTCTTATTTGTTATTTACAAAATCACTTATTCTTTGAATCAATTTTTTTTGGTATAGAAAAAAATTCCTAACTGGAATAAATATATCTGGATTAAAATCCTTAAAATTGGGATCTAATGCCTTTTGGTTTATATATTAGGTCAGTTGTGGCAATTTATAAACTAAACCAGATTAGTGTTAGTCTATTCATATTTGGTCTTAATAAACAAAATTAGTTTTTATAAAACTAGTTTTAGTTAAAACTTAGTTTGACTAATTTTCAATTAAAATTGGTTTGGACTAATATTTTGCTCCTTTCCCCCCTAGAGGTGAGTTAAATTAAATTTTGGTTCCTGTATTTTTTGTCCCCTCACAAATTTTAAATGTGATTTAGTTGACCAAGCACTACAAAGATTGGTTATGCTTTAAATGTTTAGTAGTGATAACTAAACTACACTTTACGCATTACGATGCCTAAAGATTGCGGAATCCTTGATGACTCGTTAATTTTGATGACAATCCACCCGAAAGAACCCCATATTTTGTGTGCATTAGTAAAGGAGTAGGCTAGAGGGTGTATTTTAGTTAAGAATATCTTTTATTATTGACCAAAGTTAGACCAAGTAAAAAAACAGATTACGTCCTTGCAGTGAACTTGCCAATTTGAGATTAAGAACTTTCGATCAAAATTAATTTTAGAAATTTTTTATTTAGTTCGGTTGCAAAATGACCCTTGGTTTTACAAGTAAATCAATTTTATTATAAAATGTGAACTTTAACGGGCAAAACTCAATAGGGTCCAAAAGTTTTTAATTTAAAAAAAAAATTTGGGGAGGGGGGGGGGGGGGAAAATGAAAGTTTAGAATACCTTAAAATGTAATTCTATAATCTTAGGGGCACAATTGCACCCTTGAACTCATATACGAGTGCATTGTATGTTCATCAAAAAAAAGTTTTAGAAGCAAATCCATTTTCTTATGATATCTTCACTTTTATTTTGAATCCCATCACGACAAAATCCAATAATAAGTGCATCGTACGTTTATCCAGAAAATGATTTTAGATTCGTTTCTCAAGTTTACCATATAGTGTTAAGTAAATAACCCTTAATATTTCACGATACTTTTATCTAATTTACACCACCATCTTGTTACCCAAATACCCAGGTCACATAAGGATGGTTGAAACTTGCAAGTAACATATATCTTACTAACCAGAACTATTTTAGGCTCGATATTAACAGTGGTTTGAAAATCTAAAATTGTATATATTGGATTAATACAAGATACATACCCTCTATTACTCGGGACTGGTTACATTCTAAATTATTTTTAATAAATTTATATTAGGAATTGGGTAGGGGCCGCGCGTGCGCGTACCCCCTCAGCAACAAATTATGACGCCCACTCTCCCGCTTGGGGAGATGGCAGACCAGCGCACCGGCTGCGTGCAATGCCGGCCGCGGACCTGGGCCTGGGCCTTATTGATCACCCAAAGACCTCGTCCAGGTAAGTATGGACTTACGTTCGCCCACCTCCCCGTTTTATCCCCATCCCAAGCGCGTCCAGTAACAACACGGCCGATGTGGGACTAAACTCTTGATCCTGTCAATAACAAATAGAAAATCGAAGGAATACTGCGTGAACTTCATGAGTAAGCCATCAAAGCATAGATCTATTAATCAACCAAGATCTCTGAGACTCAGGTCGACCTAACAATCAGACAAAGAAACGGAGGCTATACCAGAACCCTCAAATCATAGGCATTTTTCAAATTACCCCTAACATCATCATATTTGTTATAGGAGGAGCAGAGTACATATCAATGAGCTGCTGCAATTGATGCCACCACCCAACCCACCCCCAACTGTAATATACAAATAACAAAAAGGTTAAATGAATAAATACACAACAAAGAAAGCTTCAAAAGAATTAATCATGTGCCCGGCCACAATAACTTTTTATCCGGAAAAACCATAATTATTCAACCCACTTTTAAGAGAACAAGCCAAAATTATTATTATACAGAATAAGATCATAATGTTTCATCTTATCTACAGAGAAATATATTGCATGCTTTTTTAATACTATGGCACCATGTGGGAAAAAGTACAAAAAGAACAAATATTTTGTTTTTTTTGCTCGACTTCCCTCCATCAGCAACAATTAATTCAAGAAATTAAACGGAAAAAAGGAGACTCAGATCAGCCCTTCTAATCAGAAGACATGAGGTATGGCTGCAAGTTAGGGCTGTCCATTTGGTCTGCTAACACGGCCGTAAAAACGGTCGGGCTAAGTACTCAGGTCGGGCCGAACCGGGCCGGCCATTTTTACGACCGGGCTAAATACTCGGTCCGGGCCGGGCCGGTGCTCGGGCCGGATGCAACGGCCACATAATGTGACCGTTGTGTGACCGTTGCGGGCAAATGTCGGGCAGGGCTGACCAACCCGGCCGGCCCGACACTTAACGGTCACAAAAGTGACCGTTAATGGCCACAACTGTCAAAATTTGACCGTTGTGACCAGGCCGGGTCAGCTCGGCACAACCCGGCCATAATGGCCATTTTAGTCGTTTCGACCGTTTTGCCCCCAAAATCGTTTAAAAAACAATAAAAAATGATGGTATTTTGATCATTTGTCTAGGGTTCCGCCTCTATAAATAGAGGGGGTTTTCATTTGTTTTTCTTATCAAAAACTCATCTACTTCTCTCTTATACACTCTTATACTCTCTAATAATCGTTTTAGCTCTCTAATTCTTCAATCAAATGCTTCCAGATCTGATTATGAAGAGCAAAACCTCACTCTCGAAATGAGTCCTCCTACTACACCTACTCCTACCGATCCTACCGATATTGATCCCAAATCCGGTGGCGACGATTCTACACCAAGAGCTCCTAAAAGGCCGAGATCCTATGTGTGGAATTTTTTTGAGAAGATAGACGTCACCAAGGATGAACATGGTAGGATCCTAACCTAGAAGGCTAAGTGTACGTTGTGCGGCAAGATTTTCCAAGCTCATCATAAGAGCGGCACCAACCACCTCAAACGTTATTTAGATAAACACAACAAAGACCAGACACCTCAAGGTGATATTCGACAATCTATGATCTCGTAATCCTCATCTTCTGATAGTCTCGGTAGCTGGAATTATGACGCAGCTCGTGCCGGAAAATGCGTCATCAGGTTTATCATTCTTAAGAATCTTCCTTTTAAATTAGCAGACGATGATGAATTTGAAGATTTATTTACAGATGGTTTTTACCCCGTATTTAAAAAATTTCTCGTCAAACTTGTCAACGTGATATTTTAAAACATTATCAGGAGGAACAAAGAAAAATAATTTCTTATTTTCAAAGTTTAACCTGTAAATTTTCTTTAACTTCTGATATTTGGACATCAAAAGCACAAACTGGTTATTTATGTATTATAGCACACTGGATTGATGAAAATTGGTAAATGTTTAAAAGAGTTATTTCTTTTATTGTAATTGAAGAATCACATACTGGTATTAATGTTGCAAATTTAATAATTGAAGACCTTTTAAAATTAGAAATTTTAGAAAGAATATTTTCTCTTTCACTAGATAATGAAAGTAATAATAATATGGCTGTTGATTTTATCAAACAATCTCTGTCATTGTCATGTCATAGTGATCTTTTTCATATTAGATGTGTCTGTTATATTTTAGATTTAATTGTTCAAAGTGCATTTACTGAAATTAAACCCATGACAGAAAAGGTTAGGACGGTAACTTATATGCATAATGCTTATGAATAAAGAATTAGAAGATAGAAACAATTCTATAAAAGAAAAAAAAATATATAAAACCTAGATTGAGTCCAAAAGATGTTGATCATAGGTGGAATTCCACCTATGCAATGTTAAGTATAGCAATAGAATATAAAAAAATTATAAATAATTTTATTACTTTTTTTGCTTCTAGTTCTAGCTCTGGTAGCATGTATGGAATTACTGAAGATGAATGGATAGTTATAAGTAATTTAAAAGAGATGTTACAAGTTTTTTATGATGCTACAATGTTATTATCTGGCTGTTTATCCAACCATTACTTTAGCTGCTTTATAAATTTTAAATATTCAAAAAAAATTAATAAATATCATATGGATGATAATTTTGGAAATATAATTTTTCAAATGAAAAGTAAATTTAATAAATATTTTAGGCCTATTCCTCTAATTTTTAGTTTGGGGGTTCTTATTGATCCGTGTTTCAAATATATTGGCCTTAGAAGTTTGTTAAATTCCTTGTATAATGGACAGATTATAGACACGGATGATGGTCAAACTATTACTGCTACTACTCATCAAAATATTATTAGAAATTATTTTCAATTCTTATATGATGAGTATGCAGCTAAATATGGTGTAGCTACACAGCAGTCTACAGGTTCGGCTTCTTCGAGCTCAAGTCGGGATAAAAGTATAAGTTTTGATAGGTATACAAAGATAGCTGAGCTAACTGGTGGAACTGGACTTGGATCATCATTGGAGGTTTCTGAAATTGATCAATATTTAACTGCTTCTTTAGTTAAATGTCAAAATAATAATTTAGATATTTTTCAATGGTGGAAAGTATATAAATCGGTTTCATATCCTATACTTTCTATCATGGTTCGTGACTTACTAACAGTGTAGGTTTCGATGGTAGCTTCGAAATCTGCCTTCAGCACAGCACGACGTTAGATCGACTACCACAGGACATCATTAGATCTGTATACTTATAGGCGGTGATATGCCTACAAGATCGGTGGAGGTAAGAGAAGAGAACGTAAGGCATCGATCTAATGGTTGGTATTGAAGATAATTTTTAAGAGTTGGGACTAGCAAATAGATATAAAGAGTAAATAATATTCATCAAATTATATTTTTATTTCTTAGCTAAAATTTATAATGAATTATTTTGGAAACGGTTGCAAATGATAGTGATATAGGTGAGTAGGTGTCAACCTAGTTGGGATGTACTCATCTATTGTGATGCGATAAATTTTGAAATAAATTTATACTTGTAAATAATTTACTGATTATTAATAAAGAAGTTATTTTTATCATCTATCGTTTTTAAAGTTTTTTGTATTTGTAATTTATGTAATTTCAAGTGATTAATAATATTATTGTTTTTATTAAAATTTTGTGTGCTTTTTTTATGTATTATTGAAATTTTAAAGAGATAAAAAAATTTGAAAAACAAAAAAAACCACTCAGGCCCGGGACCAGGTTTCGGTTTTGCCTGACCCGGCCCGGATGGACACCCCTAGCTGCAAGCATGCATCACCTGATAGTAGCAGCAGACCATCCAAGCTTACCTCACCATTACACAAGAAATGAAGAAAGTCTGGTGCAACAAAAAAATTGTGTTTAGGAGGGTTTATGAGAAAATCTTAAATTTTAAGTGGTTTTCTAATAACCCCTCAACTTAAGGGGGGATTTCTGATATTTTGAAAGTTACGGGAGATTACCTGATAATCGTTGAAAGTGTAGGCGTTGAAAATTGCCTATAGCTCTCCACAAACAGCTTGAAGCTAAGAGAAGATGATGAACGTCACTATCCAAGTCACGGAAGCTTGATTGACGTCGACGAATGCTTAAAATGAATCGGCGAACTATGTGAAGCAACGGAGTTTCAGAATAACGAGGATACGAACTGATCGGGAACCTCGTGTCTGTAGGCTGTCTAAAAATCACTGCAGATAGCTGATCCCCATCAAACACCGATGATCGAAGTTACAATTCGACGGTTTCCAGAAGACTACAATTTGAAGACTTTCACGTATCAAAGAGCTAAAGCAAAGATTGCAAAATAACGATCTTTGTAACGCTTTGACAGAAAGAGACTACAAATCGACGGTCTCTTCAAATCAAGATACGAAAGTCCTCCCCGCGTACCAGCATCAAGACGCACCTCACATTCAGCTCCAAACGCTGTAAACGCAGCTGAGATCCAGCTGTTAACGCAGCTCATGTTCGGTCGCAAACACAGCCTCCGAAAGTTACCAACGCAGCTTCCATCCGCTGCCAAACGCAGCTTCCAAGCTGCCAAACGCAGCTTCCAAATGCTACAAACGCAGCTTCCAAGCTGCCAAACGCAGCTTCTAAATTGCTACAAACACAGCTCACGTTCAGCTCCAAACACTACCAACGCAGCTTATGTTCGCTGCCAACGCAGCTTCCAAATCGCTGCAAACGCAGCTCAGATCCAGCTGCTAATGCTGCCAAACGCAGCTTCCAACAAACAGCCAAATGAGCTTCCATCCACTGCGTTCAAGCTTTCAGACACTGCGTTTGAACACAGAATTCACACCAGAACGTGGATTTTGCGTTTGACTCATTCAAACACGAGCTAAACGGTTTCAAAACTATTTCCCACGATCTGAGGGGATCACAACTCCACTCAGGAGTGATTTAAGGGGCGGTTACATCCTATTAGCCCCACTTAGGAGCGAATTAAGGGGAGCGGTTATACCCCTTAACCCCTTATAAATAACTAAGAAATCAGCTTAGTTAGGGGGATCTTTCATCCTTCTTTTGGGCAGCAAAGAAGAGATTCTTGGCTTGTCTAACCAATTACGGTTAAGATCAATCAACTCATCAAGAGTTTTAAACTTTCCACGCAAGTCCTCCACATCGTCAAATTGTGAGGAGAAGACCACGTTCCAGTGAATCAAGACGTTCGGATCATCAACGGAGAGCAAATTCGACGCGAGCATTCGAGGGAGGCACTCCATCGCCACCGTGAAGAACCCAGAATTAAACAAAGGGGAGAATCCAGATTAATTCTCCTCTCTTTTGTAATCAGGAAATCTAATTGTAACTGAGATTAAAGGAATACAAATCAATTTTCCTTCATTTCTTTTACTGTAAATTTTTCCACAAACAGTGTCGCTTACAAAAGGTGAATTTCAGAATAATGAGGATACGAACTAATCGGGAACCTCGTGTCGTTTACAAAAGGAGAAACGCCCTTCGTGTCTCATTTATTCCACAGATGATCCAATCACGAGAGCCTGTAGATCTTCTCGTTGGCTTTCCAACGTATCTTGAATCATGTAAATCCGAGTTTGGAAGAGGAAAATACGACGAATATAAATAACAGCGCGCAACACGGACTGTCTCAGCATAAGCTAAGACACCCCGAGGTGTCTCAGCCTCGCTGAGACGCCCGAGGGTGTCTCAGGCCCTAAAAAGTGGTTCTTTTGCGGTTTTAACCGCCTAGATTCCCCGGAGCCTATAAATACAGCCCCATGACTTTTATTTTTTGGAGATCTGGAATTTTGGAGAATAGACGAAGCCCTGCCGGACTGGAGATTAATCAAGTTCTTCAGCACAGGAGAAAAAGATTCTTCAGGTCTACACCGCCCGTGTCCGTTCCTTAGGATTATCCCGTTGCGATAATCTTAAGAAGAGCAATTATCTCGCCGTTATCGAGATAAGCGCTTCTGCTTCTAGATTCCTTCGCGGATCGACGAATGGATATTGACAGGTGGTCCACGGATATTGACATCCCGTCATCGGCCAAAAACCCACGCAAGCAAGAGACGACGAATGGATCTTGTGTTATTTTTGAGAGAGTTGTAATTCCTTTATTTCTTTCTTTTATTGATTATTTGAATTCTTTGTAAACGGCTAAAGTTATAATGAGTTCATTGATAAAGGCAACTTTTAGCCAAAACAGAAAGTTAGGGGGGGTTTCTGAAAGTTAGCCTAATTTTTGCCACATAGTTCGCCAAAACCGTTTTGAGTTTGTGGAAACTGTGGATAAAAATAGTAAATGTTGTACTGTACTGGTTTTTTCAGGTTGATGCTTTCCCCAATCAAGAGGAAACAACAAAAACCCCAATCCCAAAATGGAACGAGCAAATCATCATCGTTCAGAGATAGAAACATAAGCAAGATTTGAGATACCAATATCAGAACAATAAATTTAAAAGCAGAAAATATACTAAGACATCTTCAAAGGAATTCTTTTCACCAACAAAAGGCATTGCTCATGAATCAAAACTAGGAGAAGATATTCATTAATCTATACTTATATATATACACTGAAGAATCCGCGAGAAGTTTGGTGAAGAACAGGTGTTGGAAGAGCTCAGGGTTCTGTTTGGGAGCTGCACGGTCAATCGCGGTGCAAGGCCGGTCGATCGCGATCGTGCACGGGTCCAGGATTTGTACCTGGACTTGGCGGACCCTGTAGGCGATTTATGGTCTCTATCGTTGGATCGCGGTCGACCACGAGATTGGGGGCGGTCGACCGCCAATCGGGTCAAAGCCCAATTTTGGTTTCCTGTTCTTATTTGGTTTTGGTGTTTGTATAAATATCAATACATGTTCTAGGGTTTCTTAAGGTAAGAGTTTGGGATATTTGGAGCACAGAAAAGAGGTATTTTCTAAGCTATTTGATTAGGGTTTATTTAGAGAGATTTAGAGCTTTGTTGGTGAGATTAGTTTGTTCCTTCGAGTGATTTGTAATCTCAAGTTGTACTCTTCTTCTCTATTAGTGAAAACCTCATCTCCTTCTTACCCCCGTGGACGTAGGCAATTGCCGAACCATGTTAAAATTGGTGTTTTGTTTGTGCATTGATTTTGGTTGGTTTTGGCCCTCTTTGATCGGTGTTTGGTTTGGTTCCTCGACACGGTTTTTAACAACAATTAGTATCAGAGCTCGGGCTACGCTTGGGCTATTTGGAGGAGTAGATCGATTTGGGAAGCTCGTCTAGGATTTCAGTTAGTGAGAAAGGTAGGATCTTTTTTGGTAAAGCTTCTTTCTTTTCTCAGTTTTGGATCTATTCTTTATTTGTTTCCGCATTGGTTGTTGGTGTGTTGAGGATTATGACCGAGAAAAAGGGAGTTGAGGATGGTTCTTCAGGTGTGAAGACTGTCCAAAGTTTGAGTATCCACTCGATGAAGATTGACGTGGAGAAGTTCAATGGCACTAACAATTTTGGACTTTGGCGATGCGAAGTCTTGGATGCGTTCAATGCACAGAATTTGAAAGATACTTTGGAGTTGGATGGAAAACCGGACGACATTGATGAGAAGGTTTGGAAAAAGATGAATCGGACAGCGTGTGGTGTGATTAGGTCTTGTCTCACTCAAGATCTAAAATATGATGTGATGAATGCGACTTCTGCGAAGAAGATTTGGGAGGTCCTAAAGAGCAAGTACTTGACGAAGAGCGTTGAAAACCGCTTGCATTTGAAGATGAGGCTTTATCGTCTCCAATTGAAAAAGGGGACATCCATTAGTGATCACATGAACCACTACACGAAGCTTCTTGCAGATTTGACGAATGTAGATGTCATTGTTGAAGATGAGGACAAGGCGTTGCTATTGTTGAGTTTATTGCCCGACGAGGAATATGAGACGTTTGTCCTTACTCTTATTAATGTGAAGGCATCTCTTTCATATAGTGAGGTCACCGCTGCATTAGTGAATTACCAACTCAAGAAGAAGGACAAGGAGACTTCTATTGAGCCGGTAGCGGAGGCATTGGTTGCAAGAGCAAAGGGCCCAAACCGAGGTAGGAGGTCACATTCTAGAGGAGCATATCTTGGAATTCGTAGGAATCAATGTGCTTTTTGTAAAGAAGATGGACATTGGAAAGCTGAATGCCCAAAGTTGAATGATCAAGCCGGGAAGAATAAGGAGAAAGTTGTACAAGCTTCAGAGGTGAATATTGTCAAGACTAGTGGTAACAATTCAGATTCGGATTCCTCAGGCTACTCATTATCTGCACTGCCGTCAGTTTGTGTTACCTACTCTACAGAGTGGATGTTGGATTCGGGCGCTACATACCATATTTGCCCTAGGAGGGATTGGTTCTCCAGCTTTCAGGAGTTGGAAAGAGGGGATTTCGTGCTCATGGGGAATGATCACAAATGCTCTATTGGTGATATCGGTACCGTTCGAATCAGGATGAGTGACGGGATGATTCGGGAGTTGGTTGGAGTGAGGTTCGTTCCTCAGTTGAAGAAGAACAGCATTTCACTTGGAACTTTGGAGGCAGCAGGCTATAGGGTGACCTTGAAGGATGCACGCTTGAAGGTTACATTTGGGTCCATGATTGTGATGAAGGGCGTCAGAAAGAGTAACTTATACTATTTGCTTTGGAGCACTGTGATTGATAGAGCTCTGATGACTTCATTAGATTTGGCTAGATTGTGGCGTTGTTTGGTGCTGGGGTATTTGATTGGTGATGTCGTGTATAAGTTGTTGATGAGTGCTTTGACCTGCAGATGGAAGTCCTTTGAGCACATTAGGATGAGCAAGACCGAGGTAGAGTTTGGTACTCCTATCCATCGAGCGAGGGGTCTTTTAGGAGGTGTTTAGTTAGGCATTTGGGGGCCTTTCAAGGAGGCATCATTGGGAGGTAATCGTTTTGTAGTTTTTGTAGTTGGTGATTGTTCTAGGCATTATTAGGTCGCGACCAGTTCTCGTTTGTGTAAAGTCCTAGAAGTCAACAACAATTGGAAGAAGTGTATTGGCAGAAAGGTAACTCGTTGTTCTAGCTTTGGTAGGGGTCCTTTCTTGCGTTTGTGCCGAGCTCACTACAATAGGAGACACTTCATTGGTGTGGAGACTTTGGGGCGACAAGATGAGATGACAGTGTCGATGGGTCGTTCCTTTCTGGAGGAGGATCGGCGTTGGTTGTCGAGCATTGGTTCTGAAGCTTCGACATATTTGGGTCATCTTAGTCATAGGTCGTCGACTGCTGCATTAGGAGTTATTGGATCTGGTGAAGCTGCTTCAGATTTTGGTCGGTGTCGGATATTTGGTTACCCAGCATTTAGTCACATCGAGGATGTGAGATTTGATCCGATTGCACGTTTGGGATTCGGAGGCTCATTTGATTATCGTTTGGGAGATTCTGATTTTGTTTTGAGCAGGAATATCACTTTTGACTCTCGGCAGGTGGAGAGTGTTGATCAGGTCGTTTGGATATCACAGCAGGTGGAGGGTGATGCTACTTCACGTTGGGTGGAATTTATTCCACATACTCCAGATCATACTGCGTAGATACCGACGTTTGGGTGAGTGTTCGCACTCCCGTTTGGGTCTCGACTTGTGTGGATGAAGTCCGTTGTCATGAGTCCGTTGCCGTGGCGTACTGGACGCAACAAGTGAGGCATTTGGTTTGGTCGGTGTCGGCTCAGTTTTGGAAAAACTTCGTCGAGGTGAAGAATTGTTGGATAGCGGATTCCTAATCTATTTTGGTAACATGAGGTTATTAGGATTCCTAGTCTATTTTGGTAACATGAGGTTATTAGGATTCCTAGTCTATTTTGGTAACATGAGGTTATTAGGATTCCTAGTTTATTTTGGTAACATGAGGTTATTAGGATTCCTAATCTATTTTGGTAATAGGTTATTAGGATTCCTAATTTGATTTGGTTTTGGTTTAGAATTCCTAGTATGTTTATGATTTTAGGATTTCTATATATATGGAACAATTGGAAGAGAGAATTTGGAGAAGCAAATTGGGGATATTTGGAGCACAGAAAAGATGTATTTTCTGAGCTATTTGTTTAGGGTTTTGTTTGGAGAGATTAAGAGCTTGTTGGTGAGATTAGTTTGTTCCTTCGAGTGGGTTGTAATATCAGTTTGTACTCTTTCTCTATTAGTGAAAACTCCATCTCCTTTCTTGCCCCGTGGACGTAAGCAATTTGTCGAACCACGTTAAAATTGGTGTTTTGTTTGTGCATTGATAGTTTGGTTGGTTTTGGCCCTCTTGGATCGGCGTTTGGTTTGGTTCCTCGACACAGCTTTTGGCACAACATGATCTATACCATAAATAAAAAAATTATAATTACCAAAGTAACCCTCTAACCACCCGTGAATGGTTTAAATCAACCCTTTCTATAGGATCATCTGATAAAAGCCCTTACTCCTAGTCATGGGATAGTTGTTATTCAATGAAAGAAGCATTATCAGATCAAGATATTATTCTTAACACCCCTAATTCAATCTGATTTAATAATATACAGCATTTGATGCGTAAGTATTAAGGTGACATCAAATATTGGAAGAAAAAATGACTTCCCTTAAGGAGAAAAACTATTCAATAGTCTTTGTTTGTGGGATAGTTTGATGTAGCAAGAATTCTATATCCTTAAATTAATATAAAACAAGGAGAATTTGGGAGTAATTTAACTAAACCAATTACTCAGTTGATAGTGACCATCACATACCTTTTCACATAAAGAATGAATCTCATGAGAAATTAACATTTGATGAATGAAGTTGCATGGAAGACTGATGTTTTTTCGGAGTAAATTACACTAAACCGCCAAATACTCTCAGCGTTTTGCAGTAAGCCCAGAATAGCTTTCAGAATTGCACTAAACCCCTCAATAACTTTTGCAAAAAAGTCCCAATATATTTTCCGTAAATTATACTAAATCCCCAATAATTTTCAAAATGACTTTTTATGTCGTTTTCTAGCTCTAATTTGTCAGGGTTATCTGCAAAACGTGGAAACTTATCGGGGGTCTTCTGCAATTTCAAAAGTTACTGGGGGGTTTAGTGCGATTTTGAAAGTTATGGGAGTTTACTGCAAACCACTGAAAGGTTCTTGGGGTTTTGGTGTAATTTACCCTAATTTTCTACCCTCTCTCTCATATCCTACATCCTCTGTCGAGTTTTCGCTTCTCTATTCAGAAAGTCTCAAGTCCTTATTCTTGCAATTTTAAGAACTTGCGACACATCAACGTTGCTCCAAGATAATAACTTGAAAAGTAAAACAAATTTGACCCTAAAAAGCCCTCTGCTTACCACACTTCAACTTGCCTATAGTTTGCAAAACCCTGTTTAACTCTTTTAATTAAAATTAAAAAAGTTTACTCTAAAAAAATTAGTAACGCCATTACAGCTGTCCGTATCTGTTGGGAACTATGAAGGGTTCTCTCTCTTGCTAGCAACAGTTATCACCCAATTCAGCTCCCTAGAAAATCTTTGCTTACTCATATTACCACCTAACTCTGGCCTTCGTAGTCCCCACCACTCTCAGCATAAAAAGGTTTCTACAGATGATACTGAATCCTGCAACGTCATTGTGCTTCCCTTGGTAAAAATTCCAAGAACAAACTTGCACCCAACTTAAACCGCTCTCTCTATGTAATTGCATACAACGCATCACAACTACCGATATCGACTCTCAGAGTAGGCAGGGTTGGCTCACCCACAAGAAACCTCAGTTGTCATCTTCCGCTTATAAATTCCTTTCTCTCTTTCAGTCTCCTATCAGTACACACAACTCTCTCTCTCCCTCTCAACATTCTACACTCTTCCCTGCGCCATTCACCTTAAAATTCAATGGCACAAAGAGCTTCAAACATGGGTCTAACCCTAGTCCTGTTTGCGCTAATGTGGGCTTATTGTTCAGCGCAACTTCCTTGCCAGCCCTCAATTGTTAGCCTCCAATCATGCATTGGTTTTATCACGAGTAACTCCTCGACTCCGTCTCCTCAGTGTTGCACTCAGCTTGCAAGTTTGGTTCAGACTCAAGCTCAGTGTATGTGCGCATTACTTAATGTTGCACCTCAACTCCCGATTCCTATAAACAGAACTCAGGCTATCACTCTTCCAGGTGCTTGCAACATCCAGGCTCCACCCCTTAGCCAATGCAACGGTATGCAGGCTCTTTTGAAATCAGATCTGTCTTATGTATTGTCCCCTAAACTCAGACACGGCTTATGATAAATTTTAGAAATTATTGTGAACTGCCGGGGAATTGTGATGAAATTATAACCTATTTCACTAAAAGGAAGTTGGTGCGTCCTATACAGCACTGACTGATGTGTCGTTATTGTGGCACACATCCAATTCACCAGCTATGATCGGGATTTGTTAATGATTTCAACTACAGTGGTCTAGATGCATGTCATGTCAACGACACGCTATCCAACATTAAGAAGCCAATCATTAGATGAAGATACCATGTGATAAGCAGTGCTGCTACGGGGACCCAAAATATGGGACCAAGGGAGGGGACAGGTGATGTGTCCCCTCCCTATTGCATAATGAGTTGGCATGGCCAACTCATTATGCAATAGGGAGGGGACACATCACTTGTCCCCTCCATTGGTCCAATATTTTGGGTCCTTAAATCATTTTTCTGTGACAAGCATGTGATCTTTCAAGAAACTTTTGACTTAATTAACTTACATAACTACTACTCTCCCATCTTCATGAAGTTATAAACATGTGCATTTTATTCTTTCTAACTGCATTAACCTGTTGAATAAAAAATTTATCAAGTCATTCTCAATGAAAATAATTTAGGATAGTTTCGTAAAAATCCCTGAAAATTTGTCAAGAAATACCCTTTACTTTACACAAAGGAGTACTAAAGTAATGCTATGTGTATCGCAGCTCCTGCTGGAATCCCTACAACTCCATCTGGACCGTTGATTCCTACAGCTGGATCGCCGCAGGAAGCACCAGCACCAACTTCTCCGGCCACACCATCAGATGCTACTGCTCCACCGGCTCCCTCGACTCCATCAACGACAGCAGGAGTTCCTGCATCTAAAGGAGGATCGAAGGCAGGTGCGACTACTAAAGGCCCACAATCTTCATCGGCTACCAAGTTCACCCCTTCTTTCTTCTTCTTCTTCTTTACTTTGGTGGTTTCAGCTATCTCTAGCTTCTAAGTCTCCATTGCCAGTATATTGCGGTCATATGTATTTTTTTTTTCTATTTCAGTGTTTTTATTTTTTTGAGTTGTATTGCTTGTATTTTATTCTTATAGTAGTGTGTATCTATGAGTGAAAATATTCATTATTGTGAACTAATAGATTTTTGGGTGTGGATACTCCTTTGCGTTTCATTGCTGCCTGAAAATACTCTGATATAAACACAATCGGCCACCATGAGTCTTCGTATAATCTTTCCACCCTGTCATTATTTTGCTTAAACATATTGAACAATTTAAAATAATCTTTCTTGCACATTTTTAGCAATAATAAGATCTCTCCCTCAAACTCCTGAAAATTTATCACCTATTCGGCATGCCTAATCCCCATAACTGCCCGCATATATATAATGAGATAGATCTGATGTATAATCAATATAATTGGCAATACGGAATGTCAATAAACTCAGAAGTTATTTTGCCTACTCAAAACCAAAGGCTATATGCATCAGTTAGTAGCTTATTTTGAGGTAAAAGCCGAATATCCGATAACTAAAATTTTCAGCGCAAGATGAAAAAGTGTTGATTTTTAGGAATAGTTACCAATGTGATCGAAATCCAGAATGCTTGAAATTTGCAGCAAGTGATGAAAGATGGGACGAATTCAGGAGCATAAGAAAATGAGACTTGCAGATAACTAAAATTTTCGGTGCAAGATGAAACAGTGTTGATTTTTAGGAATATTACCAATGTGATTGAAATCCAGAATGCTTGAAATTTGCATCAAGCGATGAAAGATGGGATGAAATCAGGAGCATAAGAAAATGAGACTTGCAGTTAACTAAAATTTTCACTGCAAGATGAAAAAGTGTTGATTTTTACGAATAGTTACCAACGTGATCGAAATCCAGAATGCTTGAAATTTGCAGCAAATGATGGAAGATGGGACGAATTCAGGAGCATAAGAAAATGAGACTTGCAGCAGAAATGTAAAAAATAGCATCATGATGAATAAATCTACGACAATTGCATGGATAGGCAAAACTAATATTACTAACCAATTAAACGATACTTAAAACTAGAATATTTTAAAAAGCTGGTGCCGAAATTGATTGCTGAAGGAGTATTCAGAGATTGTGTGAAAACATGGGAATAGTTCAGAGAATATTTTCATTAGCTATCCTCCGCGGTTGGTCTACTGTATGAATCAATCATTTAACAGCTAGAGAGAAATAATTATGTAATCAAGGTGAACGGGCAAAACTATAGTAATAAATAAATCTCAAATAAGTAAACTAAGTAATATAATGATGAGGAGAGGAGGAAGAAAGAAAGAATTATAACAGGCTTCATGAATCATTTGTTTATTTAGATTTAAGCAGATTTTCTTGAACATACTACAGCTATACAATTACGAAGATCTCCCACATTTCGACTTTACTTGTTCCTGATGGTTGTATTGGATATCATTTCGTTTTTTCACAAAAACCACCTTTAAAATACGGTGAAAATGCAAATACCACATTTAAAGTTCAATTTATACAAAAACCACCTTGACCTATTTTTTGATGAAATTTCAATTGAAATCTCCAAAATACCTTAAAATAAAGGTGTCAGGCACGTGACATGTACTACTAACCAAAGTTGACGTATTTTTCGGTGCATTTTTCAAGGGCATTTGGGGATTTCAATCGAAATTTAACCAGAAAATAGGTCCTGCTGGTTGATTGCAATCGCAATTCCCTATAAGGTGGTTTCTATATAAATTGAACTTGAAAAACCAA
>NC_033796.1:11310965-11313263 GCF_001876935.1 Asparagus officinalis
GGAACTATACAAGAAGAAAGTTCAGACTAAAAGCTATTATATAGTAATTGAACATATGAATTTTTCACAGTTTAGTGATCTGCTAAGGATCAAGGATTCAGTGGTGAATGTAGTTTAAAGAGTTATTCAAAGGTAGAAAACTGGTCAATAGCAATATCATTGATAATTCACATCATATAACATGTCATTTCAAACAAGATACGTAAAAAAGTAAAACATGCATACAGTTATACTAGCTAATAACGGTTGTTGCCAAATGTAGTATTATGTTACCAGTTAAAAATTCTCAAGGTACCGGCTACAGTGTACTGTACGCAGTGTTACCAACCGTAACGGTTTCCTCAAATAACCAAATTGAAAGGAGTCATATACTTCAAAAGTTCAAAACGTAGAAGCATCATCCTAAGATTATGACAAACCAATCCAGGTTTTATTCAAAATAATAAGGTGATGATTGGTCCAATTGAAACAAAAACAAAGAGTTAGTAGACTTTGGTCACCAATACATCTTGACTACTTGAATTATAGCACCTAACCCCAGCACTCAATCCCCAAAACACTACCTTTATCCTTCAGCTAACTTAACAACCTTCAATACCTGTCAATGTTACTAAAATTATCAACCAGAGAATTCTCAACAACTCAAAACATATTCGTTAGGGTAGGCAAAGTTAGATCACCCACGAGACGTCTACTTTGTTCTGCCTTAAGTTTAACCCCCTTCATCCTATAAATTCTGGCCACTTCACTTCGAAACTCAAATCACATTAAAAAATCCAGCTAAAAAAATCCCTGAAACTCTCCATATCTCGATTTCTTCTGCTACCATGGCTCAAAGAGTATTCAGTATGAGTTTAGTCCTGGTTCTTGTGGCCATTATGAGTGCACAAACTATGGCTCAGACAGGCTGTACGCCGACGAACATTGCGGGTCTGTCTCCTTGCCTTGGATTTATCACCGGAAACTCGTCAGCTCCGTCATCCGCTTGCTGCACTCAGCTTGCTAGTGTAGTCCAAACCCAAGCTCAATGCCTGTGTGTTTTCCTTAATGGCGCCCCTCAGCTCCCAATCGCTATAAACCAAACCCAAGCCCTCACTCTACCCGGCGCTTGCAACATCCAGGCTCCACCACTTAGCCAGTGTAAAGGTAAGCAAATTCTTTACTGAGCTTATAGGGGTTGTTTGGTTGAGAGGAAATAGGATGCAGAGGTAAATTTTGCAGTCGGGTTTATATTTCTCATGCCTGGTTAGCAACATCGTCACCTCATCAGAAGTATCTTCCCAATTCATTCTAGAGAAAATCAGCTCTAACTACTACAAATCATATAGTTTCTTCGCCAATTATTTATCGGCCAACCACCTGAATTTGCATTCGAAATGCATTTTCCACAATAAAATCGCAGGTATCCAAACAATGGATTTGACATGCAGCATTTTTTGTTGCGACATTCGCTACATTTTGGTTTCGCATCAAACCAAACAGCCACGAAGCTGTTCTTTATGTATTGTTATACACACTGATATATATTTTCTCTGCAGCTTCAGGAGCTGGATCACCCCAAGGAGCCCCATCGCCGGCATCACCAACCACTCCATCAGCAGCAACTGGCCCTTCGCAGTCATCACCTTCAGTCCCAACTCCAACTACTCCATCGAATCCATCGAATCCATCGACTCCGGCAGTCCCAAGCACTCCTTCAGGTATGAATCATCCTCTACCCTCTGCTTATATCTTAGTATTCAAGATTTTGTATTATAAGATTGTCGTATAACTAATGCAGGATCAAAGACAGTCCCTACTGCTGGTCAAGCTCCATCAGCTGGAAGTTCTATAAAATTCGCACCGTCAATCTTATTTCTTGTCTTCCTGGCTTCAGCTCTCTCTAGCTTCTAATTTGGCACCGGTGTTTGGTGATACTATCATGGCTAGCTAGCCCTAGCCACTGTCATGCGTGCACGTCTACTAATTTCCTTTTCATATTTTTAATCCTGTTTGGTTTTGAGATTGTATTGGATTGTTTGTATATTGTATTATCAGCACATTCATTTTAGCTGAGAATTATTGATGTCATTTGAAGATAATGTTTGGCTCACTGGTTATTCTTCAGTTCCTTCCGTAGACTAACTGCAAAAGTTAATTAAATAAAAGGTCATAGATGTAGCCCCATGAAAAAATTGATGAACTACAAAATGAATGTCAAACCTGACTTAAAAAAAAAAATCATGTCCTTACATATCATTTTCGTAAAAGCCTAAACATACATCCTGAATACTTAAAATGAAATTCTACAGGCTCCTG
>NC_033796.1:11313286-11342690 GCF_001876935.1 Asparagus officinalis
ACAAGAGAGAGTCATGATGCCCAAATTTTTGAAGCAAGAAACAAACTAAACAAGAGCTCCTAAATATTGAACGTGCTGTAAACATGCCTTAGTTTGGACCTACAACAAAGCCTTGCTCAACCTGAGCATAGAAATACATCCAACAGAGTATTCCAAGAAGTTAAATCTTAGAGTAACTTGGACAAAAGATAGTCATAGTATTGATGCCACATTAACAGACAAACAAAATATTGCAGAGCTCTCTAAAAGTTTAAGATTTAACTTGAACTAATGTTGGACATACAATAGATATTTAAAATTTTAAATAGAGCAAACATAGTCAATCACAAATATCTGAAAACTGACTAATATAATAGATTTAACCATCCAAGCCGATGAACCTTGTTTTCTTCCTAGCATCATTATAAAATCAAAGTCCATTCATTTCTCTGAACCAATGCATCAATTTACCATAGTCCACTCCATAGGAACACTGCGCTCTTCCAACCAGTCAGATTTCCTGGCGTCAACATATAATATAACCCACGGCGCTATCAAGATACACAAAACCACACTTGCGATTGCATGTTCCTGGTACTAAAAGAACTTGTAAAGCGTATTGTTCCTTCCTGTTGTTTGAGTTCTTATATAAGAAAATCAAATAGAGGTATTAGAGCATCTCCAACAGCTTCCCCATATTCTTGAAATATTCAATTTTAGGGAATATGAAGGTTTTTTTTGGTCCAACAGATTCCCCATCTTATTCCCCAAAATAGGGAAGGAGGAGAAAAAATAGAGAGCCTTCCCCAAATCTGCAGCATTCTCCAAATTTTTGGGGAGAGCTTTACTATTGTAATAAATGCTATTTTTCAAAATAGGGAAGCTGTTGGAGTTGGAGCAAAAATAATTTGAAGAATATGACTTTTGTTTCTCCATTTTGGAGAAAATTTTGGGGAAACTGTTGGAGATGCTCTTAGTATTCCAAAATGCAGAATAGAACCATGGGTTTATCTCTATCAACTTATCCGTTCACATTCTTCAAGCATGTTTGTTCTAAGAAAGCCAAATATGCAAATGGGTCTTATAGATTTTTTGTCACCTGTCAACCCAAATACAAAAGAAGAAAGAATGAATGAAAAGGGAAAAAAATTGACCTTATTGTTGGTGTTGTTTGATCAATTGCAACAATAATAAAGCCTTTATTCTAAATATATTAGATGCATGAATCTTTTTCTCACTATCTCATCTGTTTACCTACTAGCTAGCATATTTGTTTTCTACCACCGTAACCCATGTTTCTTTAGGTATATGGTATACCCCAAACTTTGTTAGTCTATATACCACCAGCCTATCAATAACTTTTATGTGTCACTTCCTAATTCATGTTGCACGTCCACTGAAGTCACATCTAAGTTCTATTGAGTACACTAATTTCATATCCTCTCTTTTTAACTTTTGCTACACATTCACGCAAACATATACGAAATTAAGAATGACATATAAATAAGAATGAGAACATTCAGAAGAAGGAAAACTTTATCAACTCTAAGAAACTAACGAACATACAAACTGAACATTATATTTTTGACATTAACAAGCTGAAATAGGTTATAATCAACATTACGACAAACATAGACACTAAAGTTAGCTTTAAATGTACCTAAAAAAGACATACAGGAACAGTTACAAAACAAGAGCAGCCTATGTATGTGAGCGTGACCGCATGAATTCTTCCAGCCGGTTCCACACCTCAAGTGCAGCAGCTCTATCTTGGTGCCTCTTATTCTTGCTAATCTACATTACAGATACCATATATAAATATATCAAAATAAAACAAATACAAGCTGCATTCACGAAATTATAAAGCCTTCACTTACCGATATAATCTTTACATTCCACTGCTTCACTACCTTCGCAGACTCAATGCTGTCATCTTCAAATCGGACAAAAAACCCAATAACTGCAAAACATTTATTACCAATTTAGACACTTTTTTGGTAAACCTTGGAACATAACGGGTAAAGCATTGCTTTAAAAGCAAAATGTGAGAACAAGACAATTGAGGCATACTACGCCAAGAAAAGGCGATCGCCTGAGTGAACCAATGATTAATATTTAAAAAAAAAGCATAAAAGTTACAACATGCAATTAAACAAAATATCAATAAATCACAACAAGACAAATTAATCACAACTGAAGTTTTGTAGCCATCAACTATGGTAACTAAGAAGACAAACCATCTAAATAAATTAGCCAGCACCAAATACTAAATACTAAATACTGACTAGTAACTACAAACATAGATACTCAAGCGACCAAATTTGAACTCTCTAAGGTTCAACTTGTGGCATGTCCTCAACATGATATAGATACTCTCTAAGGTTCAACTTGTGGCATGTACTCAACATGATATAGATAATTAGGTACTATACAACAAAAGGATATACCAAGAAAACGAAAAGAAAATTCAAAAACAAAAAAACAAACTTTGCTTTCCAGCTATTGCCATCAGTACTCGGTGCAAAGCAGGGGCTTAGGAAGGTTGTCGCTAAAGACCAACAAAGAAAAATAAATGTAAGGAGACAACTAAAAGGAAATAATCACAACTGAATTTTTGAAATCATCAACTATGGTAACTAACAAGACAAACCATCTAAATATATTAGCAACTACCAAATATAAATAGTAATACTGACTAGTAACTACAAACATCGATAATCAAGCGACAAAATTTGAACTCTCAATTTTTAACTTGTGGCATGTAGCCATACCGAATATGATATAGATAATTAGGTACAATACAACAAAAGATCAACCAAGAAAAGGAAAAAAAATTCAAAAAGAAAAAACAAACTTTGCTTTGCCAGCTATTGCCATCGGTATTCGGTGCAAGGCAGGGGCCTAGTATGGAAGGTTGCCACAAAAGACCAACAAAGAAAAATAAATGGAAGGAGAATTAAGGAGTAATAATCCTTCAATTAAGTCGTGAAATTAGCTTGATAAATTCATCCTAATATTTTACTTTTTAGAATAAAGTGTATGCAGTAGAGCGTGCTTAGATTAACTTATGACATAAAATAAGGGGCTAAATAGCTCACTCAAAATTCAAAACAGAGGCGAACACCTTTCGTGTCTTGCCATGCACGCCTTAGGCGAGCTTTTAAGCCAAGGCAAGCTCCTTTGGCGCCAATAAGCACTGGCCTTAGTAGGTATAAAATCGTATTGCTTGAGTGCATGATACACTAGGCGTAACCATGATGTTTTTAATGCACAGGGGTAAATTGCACATAATCACCCTTGTTCATAATATCAGTAGCACTTATCATCCGTCAAAGCTTTGTTTGCACTTACTACCCATGAATTACCATTTTGAGAAGGATAAATTGCAAATGGAATAAATTACAACAAATTATTTGAAGAATGATTAGTGCTACGCAATATAAAGATCTCGACATTATCGATGAGGGTTATCTACCTTAATAAAAAATGCAAGTAAAAATGGCTAGATGACTACTCACTCTTGTTAAAGATCTCAACATGATCCTTAAAGGGCCAATCTTTAAACTGCCACTCCTTCCCCAACACAAAAACAGCCACAACCCGATCCCAGTCCTCCGGCTTAATCCCTACAGTCTTGTCCCTAACCTCATAAGCCGCCACCGCCCGATCCCTACTCAGCTTCTTCTGCACAGTCACACAATCCGGCTTCGTCGTCCCCACCTTCATCCCCTTCATCTTCGTCTCGCTCGGCACAAAGACCCCATCCTCCAAAAACTCCTTCACATTATAAATCGTGATCAGCGTCTGCGAAGCGCTCGGCACCAGAATAATCGGCACCCCTTCCCCAACCTTACTCCCTTTCAAATGAATCTTGGGCTTCTCAATAACATCAATCCCCGACGCATCACTCCCGATCAACCTACTCTTGGCCACAAGCCCATCCTTTCGCTGCTGCGACTCGATCCTCTGGCGCTCCTCCTCCCTCTTCGTCGACTGAACAAGAACCGTGTAAAAGTCGCGATTTTTACACTCCATAAGAGTTTCCCGATCTTTCAGCGGCCGCTCAAGAGACCTGATCATGGAGACGTAATCAACAACGCGATCGGGCGCCGAGGCGAGAGGATCGATCTGATTGCTGACGTCAGCGGCGGAGAGTTCAACTAGGGCAGGATCTTCAGGGGACGATCTTGTCGAGCTCGTTGCGCATCGTGAAGTCGCGAAGCGCCGTTAGAGGATCCATTGGAATTTTTCTAGGGTTTTCGAGAAGAGAGATGATGATTATGATGATGATGAGGGGAAGTGAGTAGGGTTTTTAAAAGCTTGGAGCTTCGGAGATTTCGATTCTTTTCATCGTTAGAGGTTTTCGCTTCTTCGTCCATTGCTTAAAACTGATTTGCATAATGGCATATATGTGGACTTGTGTTGCAAACTTGATTTTACATTATTTTTTTCCTGTGCCACTGTGACTATTCTAGCTGCATTCTATTTTTGTGCGGAACCAAGTATCAAAAATGATTAAAATTTTGGGTCTTAAAGCTGGTATGACAATAGAGGTTTCTTTCCACTTGTGTAAAATAAATTATATTGAAGAGAAAATAGGAATACCGATGCTGAAAACGCGATTAAAAGAACATAAAATGCAGCATTCAAGTCCAAACATCAATTCCAATCTAAAGGTGGGGGAAAACATGATAAGCACTTAGTTTACACATTTTTATTGTTAACAGCAACGCCAATCAAAAATTGAAGATTAGATATTCTGTATAGAGCTACAATATTCTAGTTTTATTGCTTGAACTGTCTCCAATTACCATCTAATTGGAGAGAATCTAAATCCTAACGAGGTGTTTTTGTCAAAATCAGCATCACTGAATTCAGCTTTGCATTCGAGAGCTTCATTGTCGACAAACTCAATGTGGTGGTGATTTTCTGGCAAAGGGAGAGGACAACCATGATAAGAGCCATTATTAGCACAATACCTCAAGAGCTTATCCCACACTGGATCCTGCAAAGAAAATGAAGATATGAGCTTCTTCAATGCATTTAAAGATGGCAAATTTTTAAATCACCATCAATTTTTGTTTTCTGAAGTGGTATGTTCGTCAGGATATTCCCTTTGATGCATACTAAATTTATAATTTGCAGGCAAGTTTATATACTTTAGACGCTTTCTTAAAAATGAATATAGAGAACAGTGATTGCTCAGTTAACTATCCACCTTGATGAGTTAGAATTTTATCTCATAATATCTGGCTATCTTGCCTTATTTGGTTAATTTTGTTATTACTTAGGTCTGTTAATTTACATATTATGAACATATCATGCATCCTTTGTATTTCTGTCCTGACTTTTTAGGATTTATTGCATCCATATTTTTGTATATGTCTCCATGTCATATCGTGAAACATATGTAAGATTAAGATAAGGATACAGACGCATTACAGGCATTGATGTTTTACAATTTTTTTCACTTAATTAATATCATGTGTAAGCTGAAAATGTTAAGTATTCTTATTTATTTTCTATCTTATTTTGTATTTAATCAGAAAAATATATAACAGAAATACTTTTTAGAAAATAGATCAGAAATACTTAATCATCTTAAATCAATCATTATCAGGTAAGGAACAACATATGCAAATAAAATGAAAGAGTAAACAGGAACAAAGCGAAAACAAACAAATGAAACCTTTATTTAGTTGTTTTATAGAAGTATTCTTTGCAAGGAGAAGTGAAAATTTCCAACTATAATAAGTAAGGATCGGGCACAAGGAAGCAATATTGTGTTTTACCTTCAGTATGTGTTGCATGGACACGGGTACGTCAACGTGAACACCATATAAGCCAACACGTGAAACATTCTAAAAAATCACATATGATACAGTTGTCTAATATTCATGTATTCATGTTTGATACATTCTAAAAATCTTTCTAGAGATCAAAAATCTACTCTAAATTGGATGTAGTCATGCAGATAAGCAAATTGCATGGATGCTTCATAAAGGAGGTACTCTAAATTGGATGTAGTCATGCAGATAAGCAAATCTTTCCCTTTTTCCGAAGTGATACCACTAAAGTTTGTTGGGTTTCCTCTGCAGGCTAAAAAAATTTATAATGTATTCTAGGTTTCACAAAGGTAACAGATCCTGAGAAGTTAGTAATACAATGCTTAATTTGTAAATGCATTTAAATAATTGAACACTTTCTTAATAAAGAATATCAAGAATAATGATTGCTTGACATATATCACATTTAATTTATAAGTTAAAAGTTTATTTCACAGTCCAGTCATGATGTTTTAATTTGATTTTATTTTTTTTTGGTAACTACTTGGTTGGGTTTACATATATATTGCCGTAATCATGCACAGTTTTCTGATTTATTGAAATTTATGGCATCCATGTACTTGTGTGTACTGTATCCATGTGTTATATCAGATAATGCAACATGGCAAGCCTTAAGATAACAAAGAATATAAACGCATTACAGGCAGACATCTTATCAATTTTTTCCCCTTAATTACTGTCCTGCATAGGCAGAAAAAACTAAGTATTATTTATATCCTTGCTCATCTTGTGTATTTAATCCGAAAAATATCAGTAATTATATATAATTAGCAAAAATTAAGCGGTATCAGTTAATGAACAACATATATAAATGCACGAAAGGAAAGCAGAAACAAAATGGAAAAATAACGGGAAAAATTGCAAAATAGACCGTTTTTGCTAATTATTTAGCAAAATAGACCGTTTTGCTAAATAATTAGCAAAATAGACCTCTTTTTGGCCAACAGGCCAAAAAGAGGTCTATTTTGCAAAACAGCTCAGAAAACATACGGGACTAGTAGTCCCGTATGTTTTAATCACGGATTAGTAAAATTTTCTACTCAGAAAACATACGGGACTACTAGTCCCGTATGTTTTCTGAGTCATTAATCCGTGATTAGTTGGCTCTAAACATACGGGACTAGTAGTCCTGTATGTTTTCTGAGCCTTGTTTTTCAAAATCGACCTCTTTTTTTCAAAAGAGGTCTATTTTGCTAATTAATTTTCAAAGTGGTCTATTTCGCTATATATTTCATAAAAATGGTCTATTTTGCAAATTTTCCCGAAAAATAACTGAAGCCTTTGTTTAGTTGTTTAAATATCAAAGTTGCCTTAGCAAGGATAAGAGGATTTCCTACTATGATAAGCAAGGATCTGGCACGGGTAATGGCAACGTTGAATCTCTGCCAATTTCCAAGAAAACCCAAGTTGTATGTTCGATCGAACTCATTATACTTAACAGTTGACCTGACAGTCGATATGATAATTATCTCCTTCTCTTGACCCTGAAATTGCTCCACACTTCCAACCTTCACATCTGGCATTTCCAGTGACTCCAGAGCCATCTTTAGCTTAACCACTTGCTGATGATATGGTGTAATTACTCCAAAATCAGCTTCTGTAAGCTCAAAATTCCTCACAAGTTTCCTGATAATCTCAGTGACTTTGCTCGCCTCAATCCTATTGAACCATGAAGGATTATTACCCTCCCTCTCATCACATCCTTGGATCCCTACAAAAAGCAAACGGAAGTTTTTGTTAGGAAGCTCTGCCCACTCAAACATGAATGATTCATTTTCCTCTTTAAGTGCAATCAATTCTCCCTCATAGAAAAGCTCTGAAGGAAGCTTCAAAATTGCTGGATATATGACACCGATAATTTCTCACTAACTTAGTAATGAAGTTCTCATTGCCACTATCATAAATATCATACTCAAAGATCCTCTCAAGGTACGATTTTTTCAACCCATAACTTCCTGCAAATTCCGAATAAATTACAGGACCCAGCTGCTTCGGGTCTCCAGCTAACACAACGACATATTCTCTTCCACGTAGGAATGATAATGGAACCATTGTCTCAGGCTAAGAAGCTTGGCCTGCCTCATCCAAGAAAATATGAGAGAAATGACCTCTTCACATTCCTTCAGGAAAAAGTAGGAATGCACTCATGTATGTTGATATTATGATTCTGTAATGCCGCAGTGCTTTTAAAGGAGGGCATTTGAAGACCATATCCTCAAAGAAGCAGAACTGGACGAATTCAGGCTTAATGTCCTCATAAGGTCGACTCGAGGCATTTAACCGAAATATATCACTTTTCTTCATCTCAATCCCTTTGACATCTATCAGTTTCTCCAATACGTTGTCTGCTGCACTATTCGAGGAAGCACACACTAGAATTTGCGCTTTTGGCCTTCTAGAATAAACTTGTAGAATTGCCTCGACTAGTGTTATTGTCTTTCCAGTTCCTGGAAGCCCATGAATTACATATGGAGAACCTCCTTCGCAGCTGAGAATCAATTCAACAGATCGTGCCTGCTCCTTATTGATATAGGGATTTATAGGGACGAGTGGAGAGAGTTTAATTGCACTTCTTAGAGATGGTTTGGATGGAAAAAGGATATTTGGGCCTAAGTTTGCTGCTGCATTAATTGCATGATACAACCTCCTCATGGTTGTTCTGTTGTATGTGAAGCTGACATTGTAAAGGTTTTTGTTTTGATGGCGATAGTGTACTTCATCGTCGAATTTCAGAAATATCTGATCTGCGTCGACTTTGTGAATGTAACCCTGAACAGTAATCCCATTAGTGACAGAAGAAAAGATTCGAGGATTATTGCGGTATGGAGTTTGGGAAGTTTTTTAAATTAAAAAAAACCTGATATGTCTTATTGTCATTAGAATATGGAACTACAAGCTTTGCAAAAATGTAATCTCCATAGACAAGTGAAGGTCTCTTCTCGGCTAGTCCAGGAACCTCAAGAGATAAAAAGTGGTTTCCTCTCCGCTTCATCGTAACAAGCTCCATGTCATGAGTTCTCATCTCCTCCTGCATTAGCACATTTTCAACTTAGGCTGCGTTTGGGAACTTGGATTTGGACCCTGGATTTAAAACTCAGGGTATTTCAAATCCAAATCTCTAGTTTGGACTTCAAATTGGGCTGAGATTTCAAATCCAATTATTTTAAAGAGGAGATTTTGAAAGCCCAAATACAAGTATTTGAAATCCCACCCTGCCCCTTCGAATTTGACAAATCCAGATACTGACTCCTCCTCTCTCGTTTCGCGATCCCGACTCCTCCTCTCTCTCGTTTCGCGATCAACGCTGGTAACTCTCCTCTCTCCCCTTCTCCTCTCTCGTCGAAACCCTAGATCTGATCTAGGGTTTCGGTCTCCCCCTTTCTCCTCTCTCTGCCCCTTCCATCTAAACCCTAGATCTGTGGCTCTCAATCCTCTTCATCTCCCCCAAAATTGAAGGATCGCTGGAGAAAGATCAACGCCGATGGAGTGTCGACGAAGCAGAACATGAAGACGGTAGCTGATTTCGTTGCTGACAAGGTTTGGGTTCTGAATTGATGAATCTGTTGAATTTTACATATTATTTGGTGATTTTAAGTTTTTATCTTCTTAAGAGTAATGATCCTCCATTAAGAGATAATGATCCTCTTATATGCAGAGCAAAATCCACAGGTTATTTTGTGCTTATATGCAGAGTAAGGATTCCCTATTGTTTTTTTTGCTATTTTTTATCTTCTTATATGCAGAGTAATGATCCTCCATTATGGCTGAAGTAAAACAAGTATAGCTTTTGCTTTATAATTCGTATCAACACAATCTGTTTTAGGTTTTAGAAATTAGAAAGAATTATTTATTCACTGGTATATAATTTATAAGCATATGGTATACAGTTATGCTCAGAAATAGCTGCAACATTAGTCTAGTTTACACTTTACACAGAGCTTCTCTTTTCAGATTATGAAGACAAATCAACAATTTGATAGTAGGTAGACCTCATAGTTGTCTAAGTTGAGAGTAGGAAAATAGCCGCTGCACTAGCTAAATATGTCCAGTAACACATGCTTATCTAATATATATTCATGAGATAAATGTGTAGGATCAATAATTTCTTATTTGGTTTTGAACGCGAGAATTTGAAACACCCAGTAGGTAACACCTCTCTTGTTGTTCATCTTTTTGTTGAATTTTCATATGCAACTTTGTGCTTTGAATACTTTACTTCTTGTAGGTATGGATTGTCATATTTGTTCATTTGCTACTCTATGCTTGTTGATTGGTGTCAGTGGACACATTTCCTTTGAATGATGATTACATGGTTGTCAACATCTCTTGATGGAATCTCACTGAGAAAAAAATTGTTTGTTAATGTTATTAATGTATATTTCCTTCATGCTCTATTTTAATGGATCAATGACCTGTGTCTGTGTGGGGTGAACTTCACTAGTGGTTTATATTTGAAGGCATGCATGTTTTACAGTCCCGTGATCGGGAACAACTCGGAGTCCTGTAAATAGAGCATGATTGTCAATTGATTGATATTTTTTATATTTTTATTCTCATATTTGAATATCTCAATGTTTTCCTATATTTAATATCTCTGCTGATGCATTCCTAATTTTCCTTTGAGTTGGCTATTGTACATTTCTCTCACCACCTATTTTGTGGCTGCATTTGTCCGCAGGCAGCAACTAGAGACAAAATAAGGAACTTACTAGACCAAGTGATTTGTAGATGTGAAGTGTTAATAGTTTTGCAAAGCATCTTGCAATTGTAAGTAAGAGAAACACGACCTTATTGCTATTTAGTAGTTTAGTATTTTCATAGCTACTCTCCTTTATAGATGTATTTTGCATAGACTCTGCTATTAGCTAAAAATATTCTAAGAGGTAATATGTGCATATTTAATGTGGTCAAGATTTTGTTGCTTCATTCCTTTTTAAAGCAAAGGTAGATAAGGTAAAGGAAAAAATCTTTCAGACACACCAAGTTATTTCTTCAAAAACCCAATTCTAAAATGAACACAAAATTAAAAATTTCATACCCTCATCTCCTGAGTCACTCAAGCAGAGGTACAGTACAAGTCCAATGGCCATGGCAGCGACAACAAACTTGATTTCTTTGTGTAACATCAAAGAATCCTTACTCTGCATATAAGCACAAAATAACTGAAGAAATCTTGCAAGTTATTAGGAGTTGCCGAGGACTTTGTGTTTACAATTTTTATTAGGAGTCATTTGTTTTGTTTTCTGTTTTGAATGTCAAATGGGTTGCCAAGGAGTTATGATTGATGAAGATAACCCCGATCGATGGAAGGAGATTATTTCGATAATTGGAGGGAAAAGGAGTGAGGAGGAAGTTAAGAAGCATTATGAAGCTTTGTTGAGGGATCTTAATATCATTGAATCTAGTATGTTTGATCCATAATTTGGAGAGGCTCAGGACTGCACTCAAGATATTACTTTGACTGGTGATGAGCAAAAGTAAGTTCCATGTACGTTATGTTAAATGTTTCCGTCCCCCCCCCCTAATTGCCGCAGATATGCCCTTCTTTGATTGAATTTTTTACAAAATAATGAATTGATATCTTCTCTGTCATCAAAGCACCATTTGTCTTTAGTTATCTCCATGTTGCTAATATCTTGCATATGTTTAGTCTGCAAGAAATATCAAGCTGGCTACACTTATAGAAGTAGCTGGTTCTTTGTCTACATCCTTTTCCCATGGATTATCCTTTTTTTAACCATCTCAGCATTTGACTCTATATTATACATGCATTGTTGCTTGTAGTGAAAACTGTAATGCATAAATTTGTTTCTGCTTCTTTGTCTAATATATATCAATCAATGTTTTCTGTTTCTTCAGGATCTGCAATTACTGGACCAATTGGAAATGAGTGTGCTGATTTGTGGCCTACGATTGCTAGTGCAGCCAATGCCATTGTGTAATATCCAGATTTTTCTGGAGTGTGCTGATTTGTGGCCTACGATTGCTAGTGCAGCCAATGCCATTGTGTAATATCCAGATTTTTCTTCAGGTGTCAGTGAGGAATTGCTAGTGCAGCCAATGCCATTGTGTAATATCCAGATTTTTCTTCAGGTGTCAGTGAGGAGTAGTAGTGTCATGTTATTTGTTATTGAAAAGAAAAGAGAGTTTTTTAAATATGGATCCATATTTGTATTGGAAGTTTTTGTTTTCCAGTGACGTACATATATTGGAATTGATATTCTGGGATCAAGCTGATGGTAGCATTGTTTTCCTTTTGTTATGAAATTAAATGGTGATGGTTTGAAGATAATAATGGTGATGGTTTGAAGATAATAATGATTCATATATTGGATATCGTTGTTGAAAATTTATTAATATATAAGCTACTAGAAAATTTGAAGATATTTTGTCAAACTTCTCAGGGGCTTTGTGAAATTTATCCTAACTTTTACCTCAACATAAACCTTAATGTCGGCATAAAAGATTGAGGAGTTGAGAGAAAGCATAAATTTTCTTAAAACACAAATTCTGAAATCCAAGTTCATGTATAATAAAGTGCATCCAAACACTATATTTGAAATCTTTGATTTCAAATCCTTGCATTTTGTAAAGATACCCAAACAAAAGATTCTATCAAATCATTGATTTCAAATCCTAGATTTAAAATCCTTTGATTTTGAATCAACATTCCAAATCCAAATCTTAGTTCCCAAACGTAGCCTTAGTAACTTTTTGAATTTTGGACTTTTAAAGTGTTAGCAGTGCCTTACATCCATTCAGTTCTGGGTTTATTTAGGAAAGGGATGAGATGGGATTTAGTCCCATTCTAAAAAACAACTAGATGGATTAAGTTTGATTGTAATAATGACTGAAATAGGTGTTGGTTCACCTCACATGGGCGGCCAGCAATCAAGTAAAGAGGCTGGGCATTGTCAAATCCTGCGGCCCGCCCACCTCTCTTTGTCAAAGCATAGGCTAGCAATAGGGGAGGCTATTTTCGCTGAGCAACAACGGAAAGCAAGCTGACCAAAGAAAAACTCTCTCCCGTGGGACCCACGCATGGAAAAATGCGTAGTTCATTTCTCTATAAATTGATGATCTCTCGCTCAGTATCATCATCCAAAAACCAAAGAAGAAATAACCTCAGAAATATAGAGAGTTTTTCTGAGAGACAAAAATTGAGAGCCAATTTGTGAAGTTTTATCCACAAATTGAAGTTGTGTTGTTAGAAAGTTTAAAAGAGAGATCCACCTAAGGGTGAAGTGTGTAATCCCATTATTGTTATAGTGGAAGTTTTAAGTGGCCTACGGGTCCCGTGGTTTTTACCTCTTTTTGGAGGGTTTTCCACGCTAAAAATCTTTGGTGTCATTTTGTCTCATTTAGTTGGGGAAATTATCCTGGGATTTCTCAATCTTTCCCAACAAAGTGGTATCAGAGCCAAGGCAGGCTCAGGAGGCAAGAGAAAGAGATCATATACATATTATACCACACTGGTATAGACGTATATCCGGTGACTATTTCACTATTCACGCCGGAGTACTATTCATCGCCGGGTACTGTTCATCACAGGAACACTGTTCATCTCCGGAACACTATTCATCGCCGGAGCACTATTCACGGTACTGTTCACGGGTACTATTCAAGCTTGGCAAAACCTGTTGGCTAGCAATTCAAATGGAGGAGAACACCAACACCGGCAATATGATCAAGTTGACTGCATTTAATTATGCAATTTGGAAGCCGAAGATGGAGGATCTTTTGTACATTAAAGATCTCTGGAAGCCAATTGTAATGCCAAAGGAGAAAGCAGTGACTACAACGGGCGACAAAACAACTAGCACCTCGGAGGCCACATCCGATGCTGACTGGATCGTGCTAAACCGAAAGTGTGCTGCTCAAATCAGGCAATGGATCGACAAAAGCATTTTTCAAAATTTTGCTAATGAACACGATGCTCATGTTCTTTGGCAAAAATTGGAGAAAATGTATGCAAGGACAACCGCACAGAATAAAGCTAATCTGATGCGACGATTAGTCAATTTGAAGTACAAAGACGGGAGCAGCGTATCGGAACACATGAGCGAGTTCCAAGGCATCGTAGATCAGCTCAACTCTATGAAGATGACCGTAGACGACGAGTTACAAGCACTGTTGATGCTGAGTTCTCTACCAAAAAGCTGGGACACTCTAGTTGTGTCAGTTAGTAACTCTGCTCCTGACGGAAAGCTTACCATGGACATGGTAAAAGACAGGATGCTGAACGAAGAGTCTCGACGAAAAGACGAAGGATATGTTCCTGAAAATGAAGCGCTTGTTACAGAAAGACAAGGCAAGCAAGAATGGAGAGGAAGAAGCAAAAATCCCCGTAACCAAAATCAACAAAGAGGACGGTCGAAGTCCAGATCGAGGCATGACAAGAAGTGTCATCATTGCGGCAAGCCAGGACATTTCATTCGAGAATGTCGAAAGTTAAAGGCAGAAAAATCCAGAAATCAAGAATCAGAAAACCGAACAAATGACACTGCAACTGTCACCGAAGAAGTTGTCATTGTTCGAGATGATGATTATGTCAATCTTGCATGTCAAGATTCCACATGGGTAGTTGACTCAGGTGCTTCCTACCATGTCACCTCACGGCGGGATTTCTTCTCAACCTACACTCAAGGTGATTTTGGACAAGTGAGGATGGGAAATGATAATGCATCCAAAATTATCGGCATCGGTAAGATTTATTTAGAAACTAACCTTGGATGCAGGTTACTTTTGAAAGACGTGAGGCATGTTCCTGATATCCGCCTCAATCTGATCTCCACCGGAATGCTTGATGACGATGGCTACAGTAATTATTTTGGTGAAGGAAAATGGAAGCTTACCAAAGGCAACTTGGTAGTAGCCAAAGGCAAGAAAGATACAACACTTTATCACACAGAAGCCAAGTTGTGTAGAGGAGAAGTAAATACCACCCGGAAAGAAGTTCCCACCGAGTTATGGCATAAACGGCTCGGCCACATGAGTGAAAAGGGTCTCAAAATTCTTTCCAAGAAGGAGCTCTTGCCAGGAATGAAAGGTACACCATTGCGTACTTGTGTTGATTGTATTATGGGAAAACAACACAGAGTTGCATTTCGTAGTTCCCCACCATCTAGAAAAGCAAATATTCTAGATTTAATACACACAGATGTCTGCACAATGAGTCATAAGTCACTAGGACGTGCTTCTTATTTTGTGACCTTTATTGATGACCACTCTAGAAAAGTGTGGGCATTTGCTTTGAAAACTAAAGATCAAGTGCAGGAAATCTTTAAGGAGTTTCATGTAAAAGTTGAAAGAGAAACTGGCAGACGTTTGAAGTGTGTACGTGCAGACAATGGTGGTGAGTATTGCGGACCATTCGAGAAGTACTGCAGAAGTTTCGGCATCAGGTTGGAAAAATCAGTACCAAAGACACCTCAACACAACGGTGTAGCAGAAAGGATGAACAGGACCATTTGCGAAAGAATCAGATGTATGCTCTCAAATGCAAAATTACCAAACTCCTTTTGGGGGGAGGCAATGAGGACAGCAGTCGATTTAATCAACCTTTCTCCATCAGTTCCACTGAACTATGACGTACCAGAAAAAGTCTGGACGGGGAAAGATGTTTCTTACAAACACTTGAAAGTATTTGGCTGCAGGGCATTTGTTCACATCCCAAAAGACGAGAGGTCCAAGCTGGATGGAAAAACTAAGCAATGTATCTTTTTGGGATATTCCCATGAAGAGTTCGGCTACAGATTCTGGGATCCTATTAACAAAAGGATTGTCAGAAGCAGAGACGTGGTGTTTCTTGAAGAACAGACGCTCGAAGATTTTGAGAAACCAGAGAAGCCACAATCAGATGAACTTCCAGTGAATCTGGAACCAGTCTCTCCACCAACAAATTCTGATGAAGGGGGAGCTACACCAGATACTGATGATGTTCCACCAGCTCACAGTCCAGAAACAGAGCAAGCTCCTGAACAAGTCCAACCAGAAGCACAGCTAAGGAGATCCACTAGGGAGCGACAACAAACTCGTAGATATTCTCCTAACGAGTATGTAATGCTCACTGACGGGGGAGAACCAGAGAGCTATGGCGAAGCTATCACTGACCAGCACAAGACTGAGTGGTTAAAAGCCATGCAGGATGAAATAAAATCTCTACATGAGAATCACACATTTGACTTGGTGAAATTACCACAGGGAAGGAAAGCTCTCAAGAACAAGTGGGTGTACAGGATCAAAAGTGAAGAAGGCAGCTCACAACCACGTTACAAAGCAAGACTGGTTGTGAAAGGATTCGAGCAGAAGAAGGGCGTTGACTTTGATGAAATATTTTCACCGGTGGTCAAAATGTCTTCAATCCGAGTTGTTCTTGGCTTGGCAGCTAGTCTGAATCTAGAAGTTGAACAACTTGATGTAAAAACGGCGTTCTTACATGGTGATCTTGACGAGGAAATTTATATGGAGCAGCCTGAAGGTTTCCAAGTCAAAGGGAAGGAGAAGATGGTATGCAAACTGAAGAAGAGCTTGTACGGTCTGAAACAGGCACCCAGGCAGTGGTACAAAAAGTTCGACTCATTCATGGAGAAAAATGAGTACAACCGAACGACGGCTGACCACTGCGTCTTCATTAAGAAATTCTCTGATGGTGATTTTATCATTCTTTTGTTTTATGTTGATGACATGTTAATTGTAGGTCAAGACTTTGGCAAAATTAACAAGTTGAAGAAAGAGTTGAGCAAGTCATTTGCAATGAAGGACTTAGGACCTGCAAAGCAAATTCTTGGCATGACGATTACTCGCAACAGGCAGAATCGAAGAATCTGGCTATCTCAAGAACGATATGTTGGAAAAGTTCTTGAAAAGTTCAACATGAGCAAAGCTAAACCTGTCAGTTCTCCACTGGCGTCAAATGGATATTCAGGTATCTCAAAGGTACTTCCAGTCATTGTTTATGTTTTGGTAATAATGAACCTGTATTAGAAGGATATACAGATTCAGATAAGGCTGGCGACATGGATACGAGAAAGTCTATATCCGGGTACCTAATAACATTTGCAGGGGGAGCTGTCTCATGGCAATCACGATTACAAAAGTGTATTGCCTTAAGCACCACAGAAGCAGAGTACATCGCAATCACTGAAGGTTGCAAGGAGATCCTGTGGATGAAGAAGTTCCTACAAGAGTTGGGTCAGAACCAAGAAAATTATATTCTCTATTGCGACAGTCAGAGCGCAATTCATCTCAGCAAGAACTCAACCTTCCACTCAAGGTCCAAACACATCGACGTGAGGTATCATTGGATTCGTGATGTGTTGGAAAATAAACTACTGCAAGTTGAGAAGATTCACACCAACGACAACGGGGCAGATATGATGACGAAGACTCTGCCTAGAGAAAAGCTTGCTATCTGCAGAGAGATTGCTGGTGTAGAAGACCCCTGTCCCACATGAGGTGAAGGGGGAGATTTGTTGGTTCACCTCACATGGGCGGCCAGCAATCAAGTAAAGAGGCTGGGCATTGTCAAATCCTGCGGCCCGCCCACCTCTCTTTGTCAAAGCATAGGCTAGCAATAGGGGAGGCTATTTTCGCTGAGCAACAACGGAAAGCAAGCTGACCAAAGAAAAACTCTCTCCCGTGGGACCCACGCATGGAAAAATGCGTAGTTCATTTCTCTATAAATTGATGATCTCTCGCTCAGTATCATCATCCAAAAACCAAAGAAGAAATAACCTCAGAAATATAGAGAGTTTTTCTGAGAGACAAAAATTGAGAGCCAATTTGTGAAGTTTTATCCACAAATTGAAGTTGTGTTGTTAGAAAGTTTAAAAGAGAGATCCACCTAAGGGTGAAGTGTGTAATCCCATTATTGTTATAGTGGAAGTTTTAAGTGGCCTACGGGTCCCGTGGTTTTTACCTCTTTTTGGAGGGTTTTCCACGCTAAAAATCTTTGGTGTCATTTTGTCTCATTTAGTTGGGGAAATTATCCTGGGATTTCTCAATCTTTCCCAACAATAGGGTTAATCCTTTTGAATGGATTTGAGTCCAAGTAGATTACTGGCCTTTCCAACACAACATCAAGTATGTTTTACAATCCCTCAGAATATCACTAAACATGAATATAAATTAAAGTGGAATCTCCATAGGCTCTAGTTAAAGACTATCTGAAATTTTAATTCATATGCCATGATCATAATATTCCTTCGTGACTTATTATCCCATTTCAAAATTCTGTAACAATAAGTTAGTCCAATGTAGTAGTTTAGGAACCATAATCTCCAAAAATGGTTTCAGATAATGCAATAAGGGTCAGTTTCAATTACCTCTAGATGAATTTCTTCCACTGCGAGCAAAGTGCTAAAGAACTCAGCATAATTCTTCCTACTTAGACCTTCCATAATGACATCGGGAATTAATCTGCTTATTCTGAACCAGTTCACGAATATTTCCGGGTATCGCAAATTGAGGAATATTGCTCTGGGTTCTATGTGTTCTTGACCGTGGAGGACAAGAACCAGCCACATATTGATCAACAACAAACAATTTACCACGAGAACCTCTAGCATAAGGCTTATTCGAAACTAATGCCTGAGAAACTTTGTCCTCAGGTAATAAAAAGGCCACCCTCTCAATTTTCTCATCTGTAGTATCAAAATGTATAATCGAAGTGTGCAAACCGATATCTTTTGGCTTGCACGAGACCCAAATTGTAAGAGTCTGATGAGGCTGAAGCACTCTATCTTCGATATCTGTTGAGCCCACAAAACGGTGGATTTCTTCATCAGCGGCATCAGCTGATGGAGGTTTCATCAAGGAGAGTGTATAAGAGCCTTCGGGGTTCGAAGAGAAGATTCTAATGCCCCATAAATCAATTGGATCAGGAGTGGTGTTTGGATAGTAATTGCATCTGCCGAAGTTTCTCCAATGAGAGCAGACTGAGGTTTCCTGGCGATAAAAGGGAAGGGTCTTGATATTATAACTGGGCCTTCTTTGAATAGTTCAAAATTGCAGAGGAATCTATCATCCTCAAAGTCTAAGAATCCAACTTCTTCTTTTTCTCCGATCACCGAGTATTCTTCATTGCTGTCAGAATCATAGCCAGGAGCCATTCTCAGTCAATTTACACGAGCAATGAGGCCAGTGCTGCACAATCGAAAGAGACTTAGAATTCACTTCTTCAAAGTACCATAAAAAGTAACTGATATCACAAATGCATTCACAATCATATAACATATGATTGATTTAACTAGCACAAATCAACGTTAAGTGATTTACAAGAGCAATGCCAGAATGTGGACCAAGATGGACTAACTAGTTAATAGCCTCCCAATCTAACTTGACAGAAAATTGGGAACTGCTAATGAAGTACTACTGATCCAAAATTATCCAAAATATTTCAATCATTCCATATTCGATATGGGACTAAACCCATGACCTATTCATTATCAAGCTCATTTATTCACCAGAAGAAGGTTAATTTCCCATTAGAAACCATAATCCTATATGCAAAATAATGTACTATGTGTTGTGCGCCACGGAAGCCGATTCGACAAATCAATAGCACACACAAGAACAATAATAGACCACAATAATACAAGCAACACCCAATCACAGCAAGAACACAATATTTTTACGTGGTTCGATAATTTTGCCTACGTCCACGGGAGCGGCACAATTAATTTCCTATTAATAACAAGAAATTACAAATAAGAGAGAAGATCTCAAACTTGAGATCTCTCAACAAATAGCTGGTGATTTTAATCTAAAATCACCGCTCAAAATACACTCTCTTAGATTATCCAAAATAAAACCCCCTATTTAACCAAACCAACCCCCTTCTCCTTAATTGATGAGAACAGGGACGGGGACAAATTTGAGGGCTCAAAATCGCAGAGAATGAGCCGCTGGAAGAAGCTCCGCTCTTCTCCAAATTCGCTCCGCCGCTCTAGGGTTTTCAACTTCGCTCCGCTCCACTACAACACGAGAACAGGGTTTCCCTTTTATAGGAAAACCCTAGGGCAATCTCTCCAGCTGTGTCCAGCTGGCTCCCATCAAATCCGGCGAGCTCGAACCATCTCGCCTGCAGGCGAGATTCAATAGGCGAGATCGAACGTCGCCTACAGGCGAGTTCGAGACCTTGCCTCCCAAGATCCGTCTGCACAAACATCGCCCGCACGACCTCGCCATTAGGCGAGTCCACTACAGGCGAGCTTCCTCGCCTCCTCAACTTCGTCATCGAAGGCGAGGTTCGAACACAGGTTCGCCCTTCTACAAATCTCCACCTCAGCAAACGTTTTCCTAAAACTGAGCCGACACCGACCGCACCAAATGCCTCACGGGAGTGCGAACACTCACCCAAAATAACAATTTCTATTCACCCAATTGACTGCATCAAAACTGACTGCCTACATATCCTCTTGCCCAAGGAATCAAGTCTTCACGTAGTTCATCTCAAATGGCCGCCAACGACCTCAACAACGAAGAATGTTCAATAAGTTCAAACAATGACAAAACTTCACACCTGGTACAACTTTGGTCAACATATCAGCAGGGTTGTCTTTAGTATGGACCTTCTCCAACGTGACATCACCATCATCCAATACGTTACGTACAAAGTGAAATCTGACATCAATGTGCTTCGTGCGTGCATGATAGACTTGGTTCTTTACCAAATAGATAGCTGACATACTATCACAATATACCTGAATGGTCTCATGTGTAATCCCCAAATCATCCAACAAACCATGTACCCACAAAGCCTTCTTCACTGCTTCAGTCACTGCCATATATTCCGCCTCCGTAGTAGAGAGCGTCACTGTAGATTGAAGAGTGCATCTCTAACACACCGGTGCACTAGCCAATGTAAAAACATAACCTGTAGTGGACCGACGTTTGTCAAGATCTCCGACATAATCTGAATCCACGTAGCCAATACAATCCTGCCCTGTCTTATCATTCTTCACAAATATCAACCCAACATCCACGTTACCCTTAATATACCGTAGAATCCACTTTACGGTCTCCCAATGCCCCTTCCCGGGTTGTGCATGTACCTAGATACCATGCTCACGGCCTGTGATAAATCTGATCTCGTACACACCATAGCATACATCAAGCTACTCACTGCACTGACGTATGGAACTTTGGACATGTAGTCCCGATCCTCCACTAAAACTGGTGATATCAAAGCTGAAAACTTAAAGTGGGGAGCTAATGGAGTACTCACCACCTTGGTATTGCCCTCAAAACTGAACTTCTTTAGCATCTTCTGCAAGTAACTCCTCTGTGTAAGCTTCAATCTCACATTCACCATGTCTCTCTCAATCTCCATACCCAGTATCTTCTTAGCCTCTCCCAGGTCCTTCATCTCAAATTCAGATGATAGCTCCTTTTTCAATTTCCCAATAGCTGAAGTGTTCCTGGAAGCTATGAGCATATCATCAACATATCATAACAAATAAATGTGCTCACCATCCTGTAGCTTGCGCATATAAACACACGGGTCATAAGGGCTCCTCGTGTACCCTTGGCCAATCATAAAGCTATCAAATCTCTTGTACCGCTGTCGCGGTGATTGCTTCAGTCCATAAAGAGATTTCTTCAATTTACACACCAAATTTTCTCTTCCTGCAGCTTTAAACCCCATAGGTTGTGTCATGTAGATCTCCTCGTCTAAGTCTCCATGTAGAAAGGCCGTCTTCACGTCCATTTAGACCAAATCTAAGTCCAGTTGTGCTACCAATGCTAATAAAATCCGAATAGACGAATGCTTCAAAACGGGTGAAAATACCTCGTTGTAATCAATATCCTCAAGCTGTGTATATCCCTTGGCGACCAATCTGGCCTTGAACCGAATATCTCCAATAGAAGATCCCTTCTTCTTAGCATACACCTACTTACAACCAATAGCTTTCTTACCCTTAGGTAGCTTTGTAAGTTCCCAAGTGTCGTTCTTCTGAAGAGATTGTATCTCCTCCTCCATAACATTCCTCCACATAATAGAATCAGGGCTGGACTCTGCCTCACTGAATATGGCAGGAATCAAATCAACGACCTCCACAGATAAAGCATATGCTACCATGACATCATCATATCTAGCTGGCCGACGAATGTCTCTTATCGGTCTATCCGCTGTAATGGACCCCTGAGCATGACCATGCTCCTGAGTCTCACCATCCACTGTATCCTCCAAATGCTCGACTGTCATCTCAACTCCTTTCAGTGCCACCTCTGTAGGAGTCTCAATGGACACAGTGCTGACTGGAGTGGGTGGAGTCACATTATCATCCACCTGCTACGATATCCTCATATCTGATCTTCCTCTACCTGCTGAGAAACTCGAGGCTTCATCATGTACGCCTCATCAAATGTGACATCTCTGCTAATAACCATCTTCTTGTCTTGTGGATCCCATAATTTAAAGCCTTTGACATCTTCTCTAAATCCCACAAAGATAGCCTTCCTCGCTCTCGGATTCAACTTCCCATCACTAACATGAAAATAAGCTGGACACCCAAATATCCGAAGAGTCTCATAATCACTAGCCACAGAACCAGACCAACGCTCCATAGGAGTCTCCCCCTCTATCGCAGTGCACGGTAACCTGTTAACGAGATGGCTCGCATAAACTAACGTCTCGGCCCAAAAGAATCTAGCCAATCCACTCTGCGTCATCATACATCGCACCTTCTTCAGCAAGGTACGGTTCAGCCTCTCTGTCACCCCATTTTGTTGCAGTGTCTCTCTAACTGTGAAGTGTCTTCTAATGCCGTGATCCCAGCAAAAATACAGAAATGGATCACTTTTATACTCTCCACCATTGTCTGAACGAAGAGTCTTCACCCTTCTACCTGTCTGCAACTTTACTTTCTTCTTCCACTCCACAAATATATCCAGAACCTCATGTTTATGTTTTATGGTATATACTCAATTCCTCTTGGAATAATCATCAATAAAAGTGACAAAATAATTTGCCCTACCAAGCGATGTGTGCTTGGAATGGCCCTAAATATCTATGTGAATATAGTCTAATATACCTTGGGTGTTGTGAATTGCGGTGCTAAACTTCACTTTAGTCTTCTTCCCAAGAATGCAATGCTCACACAGCTCCATCTTACAGGTCTTTGTACTTTTCAATAGCCCATGTTTTGCCAATAACTGTAGGGACTTATCACCTGTGTGTCCAAGCCTCATGTGCCATAGTATGGTAGTATCCTCCTCTGTGATAATAGAAGTAGCCAGACCCCCTGTAACTGTCTTGCCCTTCAAGTAGTATAGGTTATTTTTCCTGACATCCCGTATCACCACCATGGACCCCTTCATGACCTTCAATGTAGCATCCTCTAAGATCACTCTATAACCAGCTGTCTCCAAAGTCCCAAGAGAAATAATGTTCTTCGTCAACTGCGGCACGAACCTCACTTCTTTTAACTCCCTAGTCACCCTGTCATGTATTCTGATCCGGACTGAGCCAATCCTACTAATATGACAAACGTGATCGTTCCCCATGAGCACTACGTCCCCTCTCTCCAACTCCTCAAAGTTGGTAAACCAATCCTTCTTAGAGCAAATATGAAATGTAGCTCCTGAATCAAGCATCCACTCCGTAGAGTCGGCATAACAAACAGACGGCAGTGCGGGATAAGAATAATCAGAAGAATCCGAATCTGAAGTGTCGCCAACAACTTTAGCAACATTCACCTCTGAAGCTTGTACAGTTTTCTACCTTTGTTTTCCAACTCTATCCTTCAACTTTGGGCACTCATTCTTTCAATGTCCCTCTTCTTTGCAAAATACACATTGATTTCTACAAATACTTTTATGGCCACCCCTATTCTTTGATTTTGAGCGGTTGAACCTTTGACGGTTTGGACTACGGCCACGAACTGCTAATGCATCTCCCGATGCCTTCTCAGAGGGCTCACCATCATTCTTTCTCAGCTCATAATTTACCAATGTCGAGGTAACCTCCTTGTAGCTAATTGTAGTTCGTCCATTTATCATAGTGAGAACAAACGTACTAAACTCATCATCCGGCTACGAACACAATAGTAACATCGCCTTGTCTTCATCCTCCACCATGATATCTACATTGATCATATCCGAAATTAGCTCTGTGATGTTGTTAACATGCTCCCGAATGGAAACTCCCCTCTTCATCTTGAATTGGTAGAACATCTTCTTCAAGTGAAGTCGATTCTCAATGTTCTTCGTCAAATATTTTTCATTGAGCGTTTCCCACAATCTCTTCGCCGACGTCTCGTTCATCACATTATAAATGAGATCCGGCGTCAAGCATGACCGAATAACCCTATAAGCCCTACTGTGCATTTTCTTCCAAACCCTATCATCAATATATTCGGGTTTCTCTTATAGCTTAAGAGTCTCCTTCAAATTTTTTGCATCTAAGGCGTCCATAACTTGACACCTCCACAAACCGAAATTGATCTTGTCGTCGAACTTTGAAACATCAATTTTAGTGTTATTGATGCTCAAATTTTAGAACGCCTTTGTCAAAGCTGACCCCGATGTACTTATAGCACTTGAACTAGCACTGCTTGTATCACCCATATTGTAGATCTACTCTCCAAACAAGAATCCAACAATGAATCCTTCGAACAAAACTCCCAAATCCAACCCGGAGCTCTGATACCACTTGTTGTGCGTCGCGGAAGCCGATTCGACAAATCAATAGCACACACAAGAACAATAAAAGACCATAATAATACAAGCAACACCCAATCACAGCAAGAACATAATATTTTTACGTGGTTCGGTAATTTTGCTTACGTCCACGGGAGCGACACAATTAATTTTCTATTAATAACAAGAAATTAAAAATAAGAGAGAAGATCTCAAACTTGAGATCTCTTAACAAATAGCAGGTGATTTTAATCTAAAATCACCGCTCAAAATACACTCTCTTGGATTATCCCAAATAAAGCCCCCTATTTAACCAAATCAACCCCCTTCTCCTTAATTGATGAGAACAGGGACGGGGACAAATTTGAGGGCTCAAAATCGCAGAGAATGAGCCGCTGGAAGAAGCTCCGCTCTTCTCCAAATTCGCTCCGCCGCTCTAGGGTTTTCAACTTCGCTCCGCTCCACTACAACACGAGAACAGGGTTTCCCTTTTATAGGAAAACCCTAGGGCAATCTCTCCAGCTGTGTCCAGCTGGCTCCCATCAAATCCGGCGAGCTCGAACCATCTCGCCTGCAGGCGAGATCGAACGTCGCCTACAGGCGAGCTCGAGACCTCGCCTCCCAAGATCCGCCTGCACAAACATCGCCCGCACGACCTCGCCATCAGGCGAGTCCACTACAGGCGAGCTTCCTCGCCTCCTCAACTTCGCCATCGAAGGCGAGGTTCGAACACAGGTTTGCCCTTCTACACTATGAACTATGATGAAATGCATCAGGAAAGTTTTCTTGAACATTACGCGGAAAGTTTTCTTGAACATTACCCGGAATAAAGAAACATAAATTGCAAGTGAGGGTTATAAAGAATGCAGCATATGGAATATGAGAATTATTGGCGTAAATGTTTTACAAAAACACCTTTATCAGTATCAAAATTGATTGGAGATAAAAACTAACCCACATTTCAATACCGTAGAAGATTCAAGTTATCAAATTGATTGAAGATAAATACTCTTTTCTGCAAAGAAGAGAGAGTTACCTTGAAATCAAAGATGAACACGGTTGTGTTTCTTCCTTGGCTATCAGAACTAAGATTAACCCAATATATAATTGAGAGAGATGGGCAAAATGCATTTTATCCTTTTATTTTGCTCATGCAGAAATGGTGATGAGAGCATTACTCAAAACAAATTATTTGTGAAGAATAAAGGGGGAAAAGAACAGGGACTTAGAGGGCGTGAAGCTTTAAAGAGGGAACAAATTCGGACTCGGATCCTCTACTAACGAGGGAGTTGCTAATATCTCCTAATGAACAAATCTCAGCCGTTCATTTTACATCACCGGCCAGTATCCTCACTACACATCCCCATGAAGTTCTCTCTCCCCTTCACAACCCCCTTCAACATCCTGCAGCTCCCTCTCTCCCCCTCCCTCTCTCCCCCTCCAAGATCATCGGCGCTCGGCGCTCTCTCCCCCTCGATCTCGATTCGCGAGCTCACCGCAAATCTGGACCACCTCCGCGAGCCGACCCCGCCGTTGATCTCTCTCCCTCTCGAACTCGATCTCGATCCGCGAGCGGAGTTCGTCGCAGATCTGGACCACCTCCGCGAGCTCTCTCTTTTCCCCAAAACTCTCCCTAAAATTCCTCCGCAAGATTCCTCCTCCGACGCTGCAGGTAATCTCCCCAAAATTCCTCCGCGAGTATGTAATGTGATTAAGTTCTTCCCCTTTTCTTCTGCTTTCTTCTTCTCCTCTCACTCTCTGCGTCATAATTATGGTTTGTGATTTTTCTCTGCTCAATTTTAAGCTCTTGGAGTAACAACACTGATAAACATTAATCCCTTGTTTATTGGAAACATTCATGACTGTAACTTGAATATAGATCATGAAAATATTTCTTTATGACTTTTTATTAAGACTATATCAAACTGTGGTTTATAGGGGGGAATTTTTTTAATTCAGATATGATTAGTATTTAATTTTTATTGTGTCATGAAATTTTTATTAAGACTATATCAAACTGTGCTTATGATTTTTGATATTTGATTGACTATTGCAGGCATTATGGAAGAGAATGCGGAAGAAAACAATGATAGTTTGGAGTGTTCAAAAGAAGACTTGAAACCTAAATTTTTTATGGAGTTTGATTCTGAGATTGATGCATATGACTTTTATAACGAATATGCACGTAGTGAAGGCTTTAGCATTAGAAGAGCTGCTTATGCTGCAGATAAACAAGGTGTACTCACTTCAAGAACATTTGTTTGTTGTAAGGAAGGTTTACGGAAGGCGGATAAGAGAGACGATTTGACGAGAAATACAAGAGGAGAGACAAGGACTAATTTGTAAAACCTCGTAGAATTTGATTAATGAGTTTTTATTATGAAATATATGTTCATATCATAGATGAGTATGATAACAAGTGTTTGGGGATCAAACAAGTATATTTATGTGAGAGGAATCGAGTGTCAAGACCAGCACACACACAACATGCACAAACAGAAGAGAGACGATTTGACGAGAAATCCAAGAGGAGAGACAAGGACTAATTGTGGAGCGATTATGGGGATTAAATTGGTAAGGCGTACTGGAAAGTATTCTGTTTATCGTTTCTCTGAAGAGCATAACCATCATCTTATCAGTCAAGAATCTGTCCATTTTATGCCATCTCATCGAAAAATCACTTCATCAGATGAAGCCTTTTTAGACTTGACAGCAAATTCAGGTCTTTCGCCTAAGTCTGCATTTGAATTAATGGGTCAACAAGCAGGTGGTAGAGAGTCACTGGGATTTACTAAGGTAGACCAAAAGAATTACCTTCGAACTGTCCGACAGAAAAAAATGAAATTTGGGGAAGCTGGTTATCTGATAGAATATTTTTCAAAGCAAATGTTGGAAAATCCTTCGTTCTTCTATGAGATGCAGTTGGACACTGAGGAACAAATTACCAACGTTTTTTGGGCTGATGCTAAAATGATAATGGATTATGGTATATTTGGTGATGTGGTAAGTTTTGATACAACTTACAAACTTAATGAAGCAAATCGACCATTTGCGGTGTTTGTTGGATTAAATCATCATAGAGAGACTATTATTTTTGGAGCTGCCTTAATGTACGACGAGACCGCAGCATCTTTTATATGGTTGTTTGAAACCTTTTTAAAGGCAATGTGTGGGAAGCCTCCACAAACCTTTTTCACTGATCAAGATGCAGCGATAGCCAAGGCTGTATTACATGTGATGCCAGGTACTTACCATCGACTTTGTATATAGCATTCTTTTTTTTAAATGTATATGATCATTTTTTTGTACATGTCAGGTACTTACCATCGACTTTGTATATGGCATTTGATGCAAAATGCTGTCAAGAATGTTGGCTTCTTATTTCGAGACCACAATGAAGCAGATGAAGGCAATGTGTTCAACAAATTTCTTTATCAAATTGAGGAAGAGGATGAGTTCTTGAGTGCTTGGCAGTCCACGCTGGATGAGTACAATGCACATGATGATACTTGGGTAGCTGCAACATTTGAAATAAGAAAAAAATGGGTGCATGCATATGTGAAGTGGACATGGTCAACAGGAATGCAAACTACACAATTGAGTGAAAGCTTTAATGCTAGTTTGAAGGGGTATTTGAAATCAGACGTACAATTGCCTGAGTTTTTTACTCACTTTATAAGAATGATATTTGATAAGCGGTATAAGGAATTGGAAGCTGAGTATGATTTGTTGTTCCGGATTGTTCACTGCAAAATGGAGGTAAGTATCTTGATACATGCACGAGAAGTTTATACCAAAGCCATATTTAAGGTATTTCAAGTACACTTCTTGCAAACAAGTACCTGTCATTCATTCTAATAATTTTCTAAATGTTTGACCACTGTAAGTAGAGCTTCTATGACAAGTCAGTTTACTAAAGTAGATAGTTTAGGAAGAACTCTAAGGAACCTATCAAATAGTGACAAAAGTATTAGCAGTTGTTATTATAGTGAACTTCAGAATATATTATGTTATAAATTGATTGACTGTTGTTAGGGATGGGTTCTCTAAGGAGAGGCTAGTAAAAAGAGAAGGTCAGTTTACAGTATCTTGCAGCTGTAGGATGTTTGAAACTATAGGTGTTTTGTGTAGGCATTGCATCAAAGTGATGACAGAAGGCAGAGAAACTACACTGATAAAAAAGATACCTGAGCAATATGTCTTAGAGAGGTGGACAAAAAAATGCAAGAGTTGATAATATTGTGCAATACATGCATGGGCACGAGATTGTAGAGAGCCCAAGGCTGAAAAAAACTTCTTGATATAGAAGTTTATGTTCTAAGTTTGTTCGACTTGTGTAGACTGTCTAAAAATCATAATAGATAGCTGATCCCCATCAAAACACCGATGATGGAAGTTACACTCTGACGACTTCTAGAAGGTTACAATTTGAAGACTTTCACGTAGATCGCTAAAGGTTACAATCTGACGACCTTCACGATAACTGATGGAAGCTCTAATCAAACAGCCTTCATAATCAACATCGGGAGTTAAAATCTGACGACTCTCACATATCAAAGAGCTAAAGCAAAGATTATAAAATGACGATCTTTGCAACGCTTCGACAGAAAGAGACTACAAATCGACGGTCTCTTCAAATCAAACTGCGGAAGTCCTCCCCGCACACCAGCATCAAGACGCACCGTGTTCATAGCCATGAATGCAGCGCAAACATAGCTCCAAAAGCTGCAAACGCAGCTCAAACGCAGCTGCCATCTGCTGCCAAACGCAGCTTCCAAGCTACCAAACGCAGCTCAACGCAGCTCCAAGCGCTGCCAAACGCAGCTGCCATCTGCTGCTCAACGCAGCTGTCATCTGCTGCTCAACACAGCTCCAAGCGCTGCCAAACGCAGCTGCCATCTGCTGCTCAACGCAGCTGCCATCTGCTGCTCAAC
>NC_033796.1:11343467-11349190 GCF_001876935.1 Asparagus officinalis
CTGTTTGTGCATGTTGTGTGTGTGCTGGTCTTGACACTCGATTCCTCTCACATAAATATACTTGTTTGATCCCCAAACACTTGTTATCATACTCATCTATGATATGAACATATATTTCATAATAAAAACTCATTAATCAAATTCTACGAGGTTTTACAAATTAGTCCTTGTCTCTCCTCTTGTATTTCTCGTCAAATCGTCTCTCTTATCCGCCTTCCGTAAACCTTCCTTACAACAAACAAATGTTCTTGAAGTGAGTACACCTTGTTTATCTGCAGCATAAGCAGCTCTTCTAATGCTAAAGCCTTCACTACGTGCATATTCGTTATAAAAGTCATATGCATCAATCTCAGAATCAAACTCCATAAAAAATTTAGGTTTCAAGTCTTCTTTTGAACACTCCAAACTATCATTGTTTTCTTCCGCATTCTCTTCCATAATGCCTGCAATAGTCAATCAAATATCAAAAATCATAAGCACAGTTTGATATAGTCTTAATAAAAATTTCATGACACAATAAAAATTAAATACTAATCATATCTGAATTAAAAAAATTCCCCCCTATAAACCACAGTTTGATATAGTCTTAATAAAAAGTCATAAAGAAATATTTTCATGATCTATATTCAAGTTACAGTCATGAATGTTTCCAATAAACAAGGGATTAATGTTTATCAGTGTTGTTACTCCAAGAGCTTAAAATTGAGCAGAGAAAAATCACAAACCATAATTATGACGCAGAGAGTGAGAGGAGAAGAAGAAAGCAGAAGAAAAGGGGAAGAACTTAATCACATTACATACTCGCGGAGGAATTTTGGGGAGATTACCTGCAGCGTCGGAGGAGGAATCTTGCGGAGGAATTTTAGGGAGAGTTTTGGGGAAAAGAGAGAGCTCGCGGAGGTGGTCCAGATCTGCGACGAACTCCGCTCGCGGATCGAGATCGAGTTCGAGAGGGAGAGAGATCAACGGCGGGGTCGGCTCGCGGAGGTGGTCCAGATTTGCGGTGAGCTCGCGAATCGAGATCGAGGGGGAGAGAGCGCCGAGCGCCGATGATCTTGGAGGGGGAGAGAGGGAGGGGGAGAGAGGGAGCTGCAGGATGTTGAAGGGGGTTGTGAAGGGGAGAGAGAACTTCATGGGGATGTGTAGTGAGGATACTGGCCGTTGATGTAAAATGAACGGCTGAGATTTGTTCATTAGGAGATATTAGCAACTCCCTCGTTAGTAGAGGATCCGAGTCCAACAAATTCAATATTTGCAATTCTTGCCCTATCAGCTTACACGTGTCAGACACCTGAGCAAACTAGAGGGGATGATTGTAACTGCATAATCGATAGGGGCTGTTTGGTTGTATGTTTTTACCATGTAAAAGGATGTAAAGTGTAAAAAAGTGGGTCCCAATGTCAGCTTTCATCACTTTCAATTGTTTGTTTGTAGTTGTGAAAATAGTGTAAAGTGATTTCATATGCTGATGTGACTTGTAAAGTGATTTCATGAAAAAAAGACATGATTTTAGGAGAAAGCTAACATTGAAGTTAGGAAAAAATAATAAAAAATAATTCCAACCAATATGATCATTTGAGTAGGGACCATTTTTTACACTTTCCAAACAAACAATTAAAGTTTTATTTTGGAAACCAAACAAGTGTTTTATGATTCCAATGGAATCAAAAACAAACAAAGAAAAGTATAAAAGTGAAATTGATGAGGTGGACAACAACTTTCCAAGTTGTGTCATAAATACACAACTTTACCAACAACAACCAAACAGCCCCAGAGGAGCTAACGATTGTCTCCTCAAATACATTAATGATTGTATTAGAGCTCTTTATAATTGCTTAATTACCAAAAAAATGATTACTCTTCTTTTATACAACGTAAATAAAAAATGCTCAAGGATCAATCGGTACTCTGAGACAATTGTGGTCGTCCAAAGATAAAATTTACGGACAGAGTATAGAAAAACAAATGCAATGCCCACCCAAATTTGGTTTTTGTATAGAGTTCGTGAAATCAATTTATACGGACTTATAGTTGGTTTGGCAATCGAAAGGTAAATTAGAAATGGACTAAATATTAAAAAGTGACTTTATCTTTCTTTCTTTTTGTTGTTGTTGTTGTTTGACAGTTGAACACTGACTAAAAAGGAGATGAAAAGTAAAGAGTATCACATTGACTCTTTAATTGTTAAACTTTCTCAAAAATTTGAATTTATAAGAGAGATAAATTAACATTTTATAGTCTCTTCTAAGCTTTTCATTTGTCACCATCCGTTTTCGCTAGCAACCTAGCACTATATATATTATAAATTATATTTTTCTTTTTCACATTTTACTTTCTATTAGTTAGGATTGTCAAAACATGGAGAAAGGAGATAAAAAGATAAAATCACAAATAAAAATGTTGAAACATCAATTTTTCCTCATTTTCATCTTCTCCAATATAAACTAGAACCAATAGCGAGCATTCTTCCTATTTAAAAATAATGCACTTGTTCTTCTTAAAAAATAATAATCCACATGTTAAGCATATCACTCAGTAGCAAAATGTTATTTTGATTGCAAAAGACACTTGGATTTCACGCCATCCACCACTTTAAAAACTATCGTCAACAAATGTCGGTAAAATCATCTAAATATAAACTTAATTTAGGGCGCAGCGGCCACCTAATCTCAACTCTGTTCATTAGCACTTTGACCAACATTAGCATGTTTTTTTTTTAAACTGTTGCTATATTTAATTTTACTACAATGGCTCCTTTGTAAAACCATATGGTTGGAAATTGGAAAATATTATTTATCTATTTATACTAAACATGTTTAAAATTTTCTATTTATTAAATTTGTCCAAAATAAAATTATGATTTAGTTATATTAAATACTTAAAGGTGACCCTAATTTGGATAAGTACTAGAGAATCAATATCAGTATTGTTATGTCCTAGAAATTACCAATCCTAATGAAGCATCAACAAGCAGCCACACGTAATAACTTGCCGGCCGACTCAATACATCTAAGAGGTGCGGAGTCAGCCGACCTATCTCGCAATCCAAATCTGAGATAAAAGGCATATTCAACCTGGGACCTGCTATAAGATCAAATATGAGACGAAAGGCATTTGCCAGTCGGAGCCAACACTGAGCGCCTCAAATAGTGGAACGACTTGTTAACTTCATCAACAGTCACATCACATTTAATGCATGAGCAGTCAGCACCCACACTTTACTGTCCAGTCACCATCAACATTAATGCAATGTTAGTCATTATTACCTCTCGAGCTAGAGCCTTCAAAGCTCCTCGGACTATGCCAGTACTTTAGTAGCCTTATCACTATTGCAAGGGCGACTCGTCCAACCCGATGTCGACACGTGTAAAGCATGATCTGACCCATCATTGCACAAATCCGACCAAATTACATGCCCTCATAAATCCTCTGTAAATAATGGTAACTTCCACTATACTAAGATATGCAATTTTACACATAAAAAAGCAACAAGAGTATACTATGTTTATCTCTTTCAGATTAATCAAATCAGTTACTGACTTGAGCGTTAGAGGGTATGTCGGAGGAAACAACCTAGAATGCCTCTAACTTACCTCTCCTAAATCACTGATCCAATTTCCCCACATCAACAAGTATCATAACTCCTAGATATACAAGTGCTATTTAAAGTAGATAAAGTATCAATTTTATCTTAAACTTCAGAACTTGATCTTTTTAGATAATCTTTTTTTCCCTTTTGTTTGGAGGAAATGATCTTATTGGAGAGTTAAATTATAAATACATATAAAATCTTTAGTTTACTAAATCTGATTCAGAACTTTATTTCATGTCCTGAAATATCACAAATTCACAAATTATATGACCCTCTAGACCATCCAATAGTTGACAAAAAGAAAGTAAATAAGTGGTGATGCTTTATATTTTTCTTCTCCCTAGTTCTACACCCAGTTCACGATTAGGAATTCTTAGAGCCAATTACTAAAAATGAAAAATAAAAAAAATACGGTCTCCTGGTAACTAGAAATATTTCAGGACCATTCAGTGAGTAGGCTATAATTCAGAATTAATCAAGAATATTTATTATCTTCATTAACAGTGAGTAAAGTTCCCAAAAAAAAAATTTGTGGGTAGGTTACAACTCAAACATGTAATTTCCTTACAAAAAGGAACGATAACAAACGCCTGCCGTAGCGAGGTCAACATTTACCTTTTTTAAGAGGAGATTACATTGGTTTTTTTAGAGGAGGTTAATAGTTTTTTACATGAACCTAACAACCCATGCTTTTTACCATTAGTTCACTTTACAAAGAGGAAATCAAGGTTTCATTCATCATGAATGAGGCTTTGTACCAACTTCCCTCATGCCCTTAGGCTATTCTCATTGCATATTTAACATTAATGATAGAACAAAATCAACTTTATGACATGATCTTCCTTCCAAAATTAGAGAAATATATAGTACAGATTTCGGTCTTCAACCTCCTAAAGTCCGTACTCTCGATATAATTTGTTAGATAGTAGGAGCAGCAGCTCACCAACATGACCAAACCCCCATATAACCTCTCTGACTTCTCTCAAACTTCATCTATATAAACTCGCCCTTCTCTCAAATCTCAAAACAAAAACAAATACACAAACTCACCTCAAACCTCTCATACTTCGACTCAAATCTTCTCCCGTACTCAAAACTCAAACAGCACCAAATGGATTCAACCAGGTTCAATCTGGGTCTATCAGCGATCGTGGTCGCAATGTTGTTTGCAACCGCGTCAGCTCAATCAAGCAGCTGCACTTCCGCCCTCATCAACCTCTCTCCTTGCCTCAACTACATTACTGGCAACGACTCGAAACCTTCGAGCTCATGTTGCTCTCAGCTTGGCAGCGTGGTTAGCTCTGAACCTCAATGTCTCTGTATGGTCCTCAACGGTGGAAGCTCGTCATTAGGGATCAACATCAACCAGACTCAGGCTCTGGCTCTTCCTGGTGCCTGCAATGTCAAAACTCCACCAGCAAGCAAATGCAACTGTAAGGATTTTCCATAAATGACCCCCGAATACATTCTCCTTATTAAGTCAAATGCACTCCCTTTTAAGTTGACCGAGGGGTCTGCCCACAAGCTTTTTGTCTCTTAATTTACTTCGAGATTCATGTACGTGTGTAATACACATCTAGGCACACATCTAAAAAAAATGTCATTGACGTGTATCATACACTAACACGAATCTCAAAGCTAAACTAATGGGTAGTTGATGAACAGAGCTCCCTCTCTCCGCTTTAAATTTACTCCCGCTTTTTAGAGTTTTACTGGGGCTGAAAATCTTGTCATTGCAGCTAATGGAGGTGGCCCGAGCAGTTCCCCAAATACACCATCTTCAAGCTCACCATCAGTTCCTAGTGTTCCATCAGGTGCTACGCTACGTTTACACGGAAGAATGATAATTTCTTCACAATTGAGTCTATTTCGCACTCTCTGTTTCTAATCCATGTTCCTATTTTTATTTTGTGGTGCAGATAGTGGATCGAAAACTATCCCAGGGGTGGGGTCTTCTGACGGAAGCTCTCTCCAAATTCCATTCTCTGTCCTCTTCTCTGTTATACCCATTGTGGCTTATGTTTCAGCGGCTTCGAACATTTTCTAAGTGTCGCATTTGTATCGTTCACATTGATGATCGCTTATGTATTACAGATCGGGTATTGATAGATGCGTATGTGGAGCTATTGTA
>NC_033796.1:11350520-11375521 GCF_001876935.1 Asparagus officinalis
ACCTCTTATGAGGCATTTGATTGTGATGTATTGTATTTATTGAATATTCCTTTATTTCCTACCTCTACATCAGAATTGTAAACAGTCTTAAACGTATCTTAGTTAGTGATCCATGAACATAATCTTCAGTCATAAGAACCAAAGGATATGCTCAGGTTTTTCTCTACATGCTCATATTACCAATTTTCCCCGCTATGACCTTGTCCATGTCAGCCAAGAGCTCATAAACTTGTCTATCAATAAACCTGGTGAAACTAAACCCTACAAAATTGTAGATCTAATGAAACTTCCAATGAAAATTGCACATATAACATCATCCAAATCCCTGACAAACACCTTCTGAACCTCACTTAGTCAATCATTCATTAGTGCCATCTGTATTATTTTTGACCAGCCCTTGCAGCACTTCAATCTCCTTCAAGGATTTTACTTATTTACCTGGCAATTTAAAGCAAGAAAACCGTTCGCTGTCAACTTATTAGATCTATCTCAGGAAACTAATTTGACAAGCTTCTTTAGATATCTATATCACAAACTAGTTAAGTATAGTAAGTCTAAGGGCTCATCATAAAAAATGCAACAGTTGGATAATGATCTAGGCATAGGCTAACATTCACAGACGTAGAATAACATAGATTTCTTACTCCTGATGATATATAACATCATTAGTATCAAATTACAGAAAAATATTTTGCACGGTCAGCAGCTGCGTACACCCGTAAGCAATAACAAGGTTATCGTTGACCTTATTCAAGCTTTCCTGCCAACGTGACACATTTATGTTTTGCAAACTAACCAAACCTAAACACAGACGAAAGGAAGCATGTCCATATCATTGTAACATAAAATAAGATAACATTAGGTAGAAGAAGACGTATTATATCTATTATCAACATTATAAGTCAGCTATCAAAATGACCCATACTCTCATTTAAAACATTTTGTAGGAGAAACCGTTCACCAACGATAACCCGTTATAAGAACCTGACCCCTTCTCTTATCCTACCTTCAAAACACAAACGCAAAGCCTAGTGAAAAATGCAACCAAGAGTGTTCTTCCTATGCTCAGCAGCAGTGGCTGCAACCCTCCTGTTTGTGGGTGCATCAGCCCAATCAAACACGTGCACAAACACGATAACGAGTCTGGCCCCGTGCCTAAACTACATCTCAGGCAACTCCACAACTCCTTCAGACCAATGTTGCAGGCAGTTGCGGTCTGTGGTCCAGTCTGACCCGCAGTGTCTCTGCATGGTTATTAATGGTGGGGCTTCGTCGTTGGGGATTGAAGTTAATCAGACTCAGGCTCTGGCTCTTCCTGGTGCTTGCAATGAGCAAACACCGCCATTGAGCCAGTGTAATGGTAAAGGCCCAGATCTTTAACTACTTTCTCGAACTTACAGTTGTGTTACTAATGTCTTTTCCCCTCTGTTATTTAATGTCATAACCACAGTTACCAATGGATTCGCACCAGCTGATGCTCCTTCAGGTAAAACCCTGACACCAAAAAATGAATATTGTACATTATCATTTTTTTTTCTTGGATTTATGGTGAACATATGACGGTGGATGTAGGTGGGGATATTGTCGAAGTACCTGTCTTTCTCCTATTCTCCCTCCTCCTAGCTATGGCTTATCTCTCATCTTCACCCACCAGTTTCTGAAGATCCTGCATCTTCAGCTGTAGTAGATGTTTGTTCGCCTATGATATGTATTTACTATGTGGATTTACTTTCTTTACTGTTAGTAATAAATTTGTAATAGCCTGCTGGAAGGCTATTGGAGAAGTACAGTGTAAGTTCAGCTATGTATGATATGAATTTACAGTAAAAATTGGGTGTTCTTTTGTTATCTATGGTGATAATAAACTACTACTAGTGTATGGCTATCCGGCATCAGAAAATTCATATCGGGGTTATTTGGTTGGATAAAGTGGAGATGGAAGTGTGACTGCAGTTCTAAGAATTTGCTTAAATTACTAACAGCTTATTATGTAAGAAACCTCTTCACATGAGGGATCTTATAATTTTAATTTCTCGAAATAGATAAATTGTTGAAAGTGAACAAGATGGACAAAAGTATATTCCTAATAATGAATCTCCTAACCCTTTATCTCTTTACCATTGCTGAAAACATATACAAAGGAATATTTGGTATTAGAAGAGGAAACATAGAGCAAAAATTTTCAGAGGCAGGCGGTAATCGCAAAACATGCAACTCGAATGATAATCATGCAACAAGACAGCAGAAAAGCTCCCATAACAAAAGAACAATGATCGGCTGTTTGTAATTTTTTTTGAATAATGAGAATTGAGAAATGTGTGATCCATATGCTGGTCGTTCACAGATTAATTAAACAGTTTACAGTGTCTGAATTATTTTCTCATACAGTTCCTGACTTCCATAAATGAAACATAAATCAACTGCATGCTAGTAGGACTGCATTTACTCCAAATACAACATAAATCAACTCCAGGATTGTAAGAAACCTAGCCTACATTGACTGAAGCAATAATCAAAATCAAGATCGCAACTCGAGTTAACTGAAGTGCTTTGATTTTAAATATCTTAATCAGATTATATCCATCAAATCATAGATATCTTGAAAACCCAAGTTGCAACAGCTGATGATGTTTAATGAGCAGATTCAGATGAAGATAAAAAACAAGTATCAAGAAATAAAGAAAACAGACATAAACAGTATCTATTTTAGGGTAAAGGAATAAGAGCGTTGTATAGTTTATCACATAACAGGAAATTGACAAAGATCATTCAGGGGAGCAACAACATTGACCATTTCAAGCCGTATCCTTCACTGATTCGCGCCAAGCATACTCCCTTGCTCCATCCTTGTCAACAATCTTGATAACGAAGTTCGGTGGTGCAACAACCAAGCGAGACCTGATTTCTAATATGCACTTATCCACAAGATCAATAGCTTCTTCTACTGACATCCCACTATGATAATGTCTGTCCATAAGTGCCAAGCAAAAGTAGGATCCGTACCCAAAAGCACCCTTGTCAATCTTGTGGAGAGTTGCAATGTAGTCAATGTAGTAAAGTGAGGGACCAATGTCCTTCTCATACCCCGCCAGTAAAATGTTAACCATATATGGGTTCTGGAATGCAAAAGAGCATAGATTAGCGACAGTATGATGGTGAGACGGGTATTAATTGGTTGTCATTCAAATAGGTTAGTCTTAACAAGCAGTAAATGTAGCGACTGACGAGAGACATTATATCAACCCAAGTGAGATGACAGTCATCATTTTTACCTGTATCAATCTGAACAAGATGAAATAATTATCATTTACGAGCAAGTTGATTCACATTCACAACTGAACTACAAGTTTTAACAGGGAAGAAATAGGTAGATACAAAAGAAGGTGGTGAAACTATGCTCCAATGTTGCGTCTGTCTCGAACTTTTGGATGATAGTTACCTAGGAGAGTAGCTATATGGATTTAGACTCAGCTATTGGATAATTAGGCTCCGCTCCTGCTACAAATGTGTTCTCCACTTAAAAGGCCTTTAGCAAGAGATATCACAAGATTATCTATACTTATATATAACGAACATTGTGAGGGCAGAGAAAAGTTGGAGGAATGGAGGACATGTCCTCCTTTGTATAGTAATTGGGAGAGTAAAATCATAATTCTGCAAGGGAGATTGCTGTTACTTTTTTTCCTCTTCATTTTTTGTTTCTAGAACATTCTAAATGAATCATGACATGATAATAGGATTGGAACTTACATAACCAAAACCACATTTTGCAAAAGAGTTTCTTTTTTCCCTTTCTTTTCTTTTCTTTTTTCCTTTTTTATTCCTAGACCATTCTAAATCATGACATGAGGACAGGATTTGAACTCATGTAATTAAATTGCAATACTCCTTATTTTTCTTTTTTATTTTAATCACTTCAATTATATTATCCTCAATAAGAAAACTCCTCAACAAAATTGTGTTAACATATTTGCTGATTTAACTACAAAATAGTATTCTTAAAAAAATACTAAAGAACAGTTTGATTTTCTACATTGAACTCTATAATAAAATTACATAAACTGAATCATCATCAAACTATTAATATGTATAATAGAAGATTAATTGATAACAATTAAAAATCTTTACATGTGCATTGCACGTGCCAATGGACTAGTTATTCATTTAAAAAAGTGAAAAACGGAAGGTGAGCTGTAGGAAAGAAAGAAAGATAGAAAAGAAGAAAAGGAGTCTGTAAGAACAAAAGGTAGTTGAGAAAGAAGAAAGGTAGACATAAAAAAAAGAAAGGTAGACAGTACAAAAGAAAGATAACCAGAAGAAAACGGTATTCAACAAGAGTGAAAGGCAGGATGTATTCAATAAGAGTGAGATACGATATTACAAATAGGGTCAAGGTAGGCGAAAAGAGCGAAAGCTAGAAAATAGTGACTAAAAGTAAAAAATATGATAATATAAGAAAATTACTATAAATCAGAAGTAAGTGCGATGAAGGGGGAAAACAAGGGGGTTTGGATCAGATGTGATGGGTGAGTGCAGAAGGGGCGGTTGGGGAAGGGGGAGAGATTGGGTCAGAATAGAGGTGGGAGAAGGGGTTGGTGGGGTAGAGGGGATGTTTTGGTGTCTAGTGATAGGTAGAGGGGGTGGGGTGGGGCAGCAAGTAGATGTAGACGTCAAAAAATGCTGAAAGATATCCAAATACAGCTCAAGAGGAAATCATTCAAAAAGGCAGAAGAACACAAGTCTTTACTGTCTCGCACGCGAGACAGACTTGACTGTCTCGCCGTGCGAGACAGTCTGCACGTGAGACAGTTTTCAGATGGTCAAAACTACCTTTGCAACTGCCCTACACGTGGCCACTAACTGTTCAAGAACGTAGGAAACGTCGTGGGCGAGAATCACGTGGATAACTACCAAAATAACGGAGTTTGAAACGTGGGAAGGCAGTTAAAACGAAAACTGCTTGCGGTTACTGTTTCCGAGACAGTATTTACTGTCTCGCGGGCCGAGACAGCAAACACTGTCTCGCCCGTCGAGACAGCAAAAGCTGTCTCGCGAACCTGTTTTCTGCCAACTGTTCTTGGAGGTTATAAATACCCTCCTAAGGCCATTTTTCCAGGGGGCTGATCATTGTGAGTACTTCAGAGCAATCCAGAGCAATCCAGAGCAGAGAGAGAGCAGAGGTGCTGATCTTACGGCCAATCCTTGATAATCAGGCTTTGACTTGATTTCAAGAAGAACGACTATCTTACATCGATAAGATATCGTTTCAATTTCTCACTTCGATAAACGAAGTCAGAATCATAAACCCCTCACGGTTCAATCAGAATCTGTGATTTGGTGGTCCACGAGTCAAAGCGCTCCCGGCACAGGCAAAGATCCCACGAAAGCAGTGATCCAAACAACGATCCTGCGTTTATTTTCTCAAGAGTTGTAATTTTCTTTTTGTTGTGTAAAAGAGTCTTATAAAAAGGCTGTTTTCTTTGAATTTATTGTAATCGACCGAAGATATAATGAATTCGACAACAAATTCGACTTTTGGCGAAAACAAACTGGCGACCACAGTGGGAGCCAACGGTCTCGCTGCCGAGACCGTCGTGTCGCAGCCAACCATCAAGATCCTGGTTGAATCAACAGTCGAGTACGAGTTCGACCAAGCGAAGTTCGAGGAGTATTTGTTATTCTCATCTGTAAAATCTTCTTCGCCTCACAAATGCAGGAAGATTTCATCTTTGTCGAAGTTGTCAAACCCTACAGATGAAGACTTTCGCTTAATTGTTGCTGAGAATTCTACTCGCAACCTCTCTGCTCATAATGACTCTTCTCCAGTTAAGGAGTCATTAAATCAAAGCCCGCCGGCATTGACGAAAAGAGCTCGTCAGAGACAACGCCAACGCCGTGCTCGCCAAATGGCTAAAGGCTTGGAACAAACCGACGGGGTTCGTTATCACGCGGACCTAAAGTCGAGGAGACATCGAATGGTTCAGTTGTCTCAACAACCAATCACTCATGTCTCTGCTAAACTCACGACGGATGAATGGACACTCGTTAAAAGGGCTCGTTCGACCCTCAATGAGCGTATACAAAAACGTTGTGCAAACGCTGCTCTTGCTCGTGCTCTCTCACAACAAAGAGGAGAAAGGAGGAAGAAAACGGTGACCAAAGAACCACCGAAACTCCGCCAAGTTTGGATTCCAAAGTCTGGACTTATGCAAAATCAGCATTCGGAGCCCGTTAAGACCCCATACCCGCAAATGGGTGGTTTTAGACGTGCGACTCCCAACATAACCTTGGATCGCTCAAAGACAAAAATAAATTGTCCTGAGAATGCCAACAAGGTTTTATACCCCCAGAAGAAGACGCATTCACCAAATGATATCGTCATACCTGGGAGATCATGCCAACAGACGATACGATTTTTTGGCAATCATACCGATGAATCGTATTATCAAGTTGAGGTTGTGAATAATTTTCGAAAGAGAGTTATTCGAGAGATAAACTCTCGTTGTTCCTGTGTGCGACTCGTTAAAACAGCATTATCAGAATGTGACTGTTTCAAACGAGAAGTCATCCCACGAAAAATCTCTGTATTATCGAAGCCTAAGCCGAGACATTTCCCCAAAAGAAAATCAGCTGCCCAAGATGATGAATTCCCTGAAGTCACCATCAACGTGGCTGATAAAAGAAAGTCTAAGCGGCATTCAAGTGACTCAAATCCCGACTTTTCCCCAGAAGGAAAAGTCAATTTAAGAATCGCCCGACGGAAGTCTCGACTCCGACCAGGAGCTATCAAGAGAATGCATGAAGGGATGTCGTCAGAGGATGAACTCTCGGACACTTGTTCTGCAATCGCTTCGGATGATACAATATCTAGCACAGGACAAATCAGAGAAGTATTCACAATCACTGCTGATCAGTTCACTCAAATACTTCAGGAAGCTCTAGCCAAACAACGTGAAGAAATTAGAGCTGAAGTGAAGACAGAAATGAAGTTGGCTATCCAACAAATGAGAGAACTGTTAACTCAACAGCCTCAACCTCCTGAGTCCAATCAGCGATTTGAATCCAGCCACCACACTCGGAATGTTGTAGATGACAGTGATCCAGAGGTGGATGAAGTCATTATGGCTGATACACCTCCCAATGGCAATAACGCTGGGGGTGGTTTAACGGATCCTCCCAATAACGATATTGGGGGTGGTTCAATAGCACCTCTCAAAAGGGGTGGCCTAACTCATTCTCCTCAACGCCCTTCGAATGAAGAAAGAGACGATAACGAGAAAATGCAAAAGCTTGAAGACAAAATCAATGCTTTGATGACGGCTCAAGAAGTTAAGAAGACGGGTATTCCATGTCCTTATCCGAGGGAATGGGATTCAATACCATACCCGACCAAATTCAATCTGATTAACTTCACACCGTTTGAAGGGAAGAGTTCGCCGATTCAACACTTGATTTATTTCAAGTCTCATTTGGGCATGATCTCTGGAAACGAGGCTTTAATGGTCCGGTCATTCGTTGGCACCCTTCGTGGGCCCGCCTTCGATTGGTATCGACGGCTCAAGCCAGGGAGTATCAATTGCTGGGATGACATAGAAAGTTTGTTCCTCAGCAACTTCTTTGATGATGACGCCGAAGTGTCAATCGGAACCCTTCTAGATGAGAAGCAAAAAGACGGAGAGTCAGTTGACAACTTTGTCAAACGTTTCCGTAACAAAGCAATGAATTGCAGAGATCCTATCACGAAGGAGTTCATCCTGCAAACATGCCACAATAACCTCTCCATCGATGTCCTGGAAGCTCTGGGGGTCGTGCCATCCACAACTTGGAAGGAGTTAAAATCTCGGGGTGAACAAGCTGAGCACTTTCTTAAAAGAAAGAAAGCTGAGAGAGGCCAACCAATGACATCTGCAATCATTGAGAATGCGACTCTCGATCCGAGGTTTCAAAAGGAATATTCTTTCGAAGATGATGAAGCTCCAGCCATCTTGGAATACCTCCTCGCTAATGACAAAATCGAGCTACCACCTATTAAAGATCAGGATGGTGCTAAAATGATTATGGATCCAAATTACTGTGCGTACCACAGAAGGGTTCTTCATCCCACTGAGATTTGCTTTGGACTCAAAAACAAGATCCAAGCCCTAATTGACTCCGGCGTCATAACGACGAAAGAAGTCGAGTAAAGACGACCATATAACTCCATTGGGTACACGAGTATAAACTGTTTCCCCTCACTCCGAAAAGTATACGAGTATAAACTGCTCCTCGATACTCCAAAAGGTATATGAGTCTAAACTATTTCCTTTCCTTAACGGGAAGTTCCTGGAGAATCCTATATTCTTAAGGATAACCCGAACATATGACTGAGGTTAACGTACTCCTCGTTATACCCAGTTTTACAAAGAAAGCTGGGGGTCGATAATTCATGTAATGGGAAGTTCCTGGAAGAATGTTAAATATAATATTCTTAGGGATAACCCGATTATTATGGACAGAATGATAAATACTAAGCTCCTATTATGATTTTCGAACACTCTTTTGCTGAGATGAGATTCGATCACTTCGTTAGATCAATCTTCCCTCACAAAACCCATTTGGTCAAACCTTTAAACAGTTAGGACCGAAGCCAAAATCCCCTCTCGATTCGTTCCATGAACGAGAGGTCCACAAATTGAACGATCAAACCTTTAAACAGTTAGGATCGTCTCAAATTCTCATTTTGGTCAAACCTTTAAACAGTTAGGACCAAAGCCAAAATCCCCTCTCGATTCGTTCCATGAACGAGAGGTCCACAAATTGAACGATCAAACCTTTAAACAGTTAGGATCGTCTCAAATTCCCATTTGGTCAAACCTTTAAACAGTTAGGACCAAAGCCAAAATCCCCTCTCGATTCGTTCCATGAACGAGAGGTCCACAAATTGAACGATCAAACCTTTAAACAGTTAGGATCGTCTCAAATTCCCATTTGGTCAAACCTTTAAACAGTTAGGACCAAAGCCAAAATCCCCTCTCGATTCGTTCCATGAACGAGAGGTCCACAAATTGAACGATCAAACCTTTAAACAGTTAGGATCGTCTCAAATTCCCATTTTGGTCAAACCTTTAAACAGTTAGGACCAAAGCCAAAATCCCCTCTCGATTCGTTCCATGAACGAGAGGTCCACAAATTGAACGATCAAACCTTTAAACAGTTAGGATCGTCTCAAATTCCCATCTTGGTCAAACCTTTAAACAGTTAGGACCAAAGCCAAAATCCCCTCTCGATTCGTTCCATGAACGAGAGGTCCACAAATTGAACGATCAAACCTTTAAACAGTTAGGATCGTCTCAAATTCCCATCTTGGTCAAACCTTTAAACAGTTAGGACCAAAGCCAAAATCCCCTCTCGATTCGTTCCATGAACGAGAGGTCCACAAATTGAACGATCAAACCTTTAAACAGTTAGGATCGTCTCAAATTCCCATCTTGGTCAAACCTTTAAACAGTTAGGACCAAAGCCAAAATCCCCTCTCGATTCGTTCCATGAACGAGAGGTCCACAAATTGAACGATCAAACCTTTAAACAGTTAGGATCGTCTCAAATTCCCATCTTGGTCAAACCTTTAAACAGTTAGGACCAAAGCCAAAATCCCCTCTCGATTCGTTCCATGAACGAGAGGTCCACAAATTGAACGATCAAACCTTTAAACAGTTAGGATCGTCTCAAATTCCCATCTTGGTCAAACCTTTAAACAGTTAGGACCAAAGCCAAAATCCCCTCTCGATTCGTTCCATGAACGAGAGGTCCACAAATTGAACGATCAAACCTTTAAACAGTTAGGATCGTCTCAAATTCCCATCTTGGTCAAACCTTTAAACAGTTAGGACCAAAGCCAAAATCCCCTCTCGATTCGTTCCATGAACGAGAGGTCCACAAATTGAACGATCAAACCTTTAAACAGTTAGGATCGTCTCAAATTCCCATCTTGGTCAAACCTTTAAACAGTTAGGACCAAAGCCAAAATCCCCTCTCGATTCGTTCCATGAACGAGAGGTCCACAAATTGAACGATCAAACCTTTAAACAGTTAGGATCGTCTCAAATTCCCATCTTGGTCAAACCTTTAAACAGTTAGGACCAAAGCCAAAATCCCCTCTCGATTCGTTCCATGAACGAGAGGTCCACAAATTGAACGATCAAACCTTTAAACAGTTAGGATCGGCGAGACAGTATTTACTGTCTCGCCGTGCGAGACAGAATTTACTGTCTTGCACGTGAGACAGTTTTCAGATGGTCAAAACTACCTTTGCAACTGCCCTACACGTGGCCACTAACTGTTCAAGAACGTGGGAAACGTCGTGGGCGAGAATCACGTGGATAACTGCCAAAATAACGGAGTTTGAAACGTGGGAAGGCAGTTAAAACGAAAACTGCCTGCGGTTACTGTTTCCGAGACAGTATGTCTCGCTGGGCGAGACAGCAAACACTGTCTCGCCCGCCGAGACAGCAAATGCTGTCTCGCGAGCACTGTTCATCCAGAGGGTTATAAATACCCCCCGAAGGCCATTTTCACAGGGGGGCTTCCAGCAGAGATCCGGGGGCTGATGATTGTGAGCACTTCAGAGCAATCCAGAGCAATCCAGAGCAGAGAGAGAGCAGAGGTGTTGATCTTACGGCCAATCCTTGAAATTGAGCTTTGACTTGATTTCAAGAAGAACGACAATCTTACATCGATAAGATATCGTTTCAATTTCTCACTTCGATAAACGAAGTCAGAATCATAAACCCCTCACGGTTCAATCAGAATCTGTGACTTGGTGGTCCACGAGTCAAAGCGCTCCCGGCACAGGCAAAGATCCCACGAAAGCAGTGATCCAAACAACGATCCTGCGTTTATTTTCTCAAGAGTTGTAATTTTCTTTTTGTTGTGTAAAAGAGTCTTATAAAAATGCTGTTTTCTTTGAATTTATTGTAATCGACCGAAGATATAATGAATTCGACAACAAATTCGACTTTTGGCGAAAACAGTAGAGGCAGGGGCAAGCCCCCCGATTAGGAGGGTAGGTTTGTGGGTAAGAAAGATGGATATGAGGGAGATGAGGTTAGAAGGTGGAGGATGGGTGGATGAGTTGGAGGTGGAAATCGAAGAAAAGAAAGACAATGAAAAGGGAGACAAAAGTTGTATTGGGCTCTTTAAAAACAAGTGATGTGTAAAGGGGAGGATGAGCTTTAAAAAAGGATAGGTTTTTCCTCAACTCAGAGGCAAAAATATAGATTCAAGTTCTTAAGGGGTTAGAAGCACTTTTTCCCAAAAAAAGAAAATTCATTGATCTTCCAAGCTGGAGCGTGTAGAAAAATAGTTCAAAAACTTTTAGATATGTAACTAAAAGCAACATCCACAATTCAATATAAACAAATGAAAGCTCACTTCAAGTACAAGAGACGAGAGTAAAAATTTTAAGTATACCACTATTTCATTTACAAGAAACAAGAGAGTAAATTTTCTAAGTACAACATCAATTTAGAAAAATAATTTTTTAAGTATACCACTATTTCATTTACAAGAAACAAGAGAGTAAAAGCCAAATAAGACAAAAATGAAAATCCTCGTAATGGTAACAATGACACTCCATGTTGCCCTTCATGCCAGATTTCTCTCAGAAGGAAACATTAAACTAGACAGTAAATGCAGGCTCAAGCACTTCCATCATGTAGTGTACCTATACCCGACACTTTCCATAACAGTATCAGTCACTGACACTCCTTGGACGCTCCTTGAATATTTGCATACTTCTATTCAGATGTATACATAATTATTATACACGGTTTTAAACTTAAAATACTCATCATACACTATTTGAACGTATATCCTACACTTTACACCCACTTTCTGAATCTTGTTGGACAAGGGTTGGGTTTGTTTTATCATATACTCAATTAATAACTATGAATTTAGAAAATCTTTTGCATATCTAGCTCAAAATCGAGCGACACAATAAAAGAAATTTTAAAAAATTATAGGAATTGATTCTCATAACATGTGAATGAAACAACAATATTGATCTCATTCACATTATTAATTTCAATATATATAATCGAGCCCCTATACCTTTACAAATTTGTTGTGCCCCACGCCCACATCCGTATGCGTGCAACATAGCTCAAAAGCAAGCAATTCTTTCAAAGTAATCTAGCTTGACGGTGATATAATTCAATTAATGGTATGAGCAAGATAGCAAGGAAAAAAACCAAAGAGGACAAAAGGTTGCAAGTACACAGTCCTTGTTTTTCATACAATAGAAGTCGAACATATAGCATAGCCCAAAGCTACATGGTTATATAACTGACTTGACCTATGGGTAGTTTTTCCTGCATCCTACGAAATTAATTAAGTACTGCATTCACAAGTTCCCGTATCGTGCCTTAACAGCGTAATTGGACGCATGTTATGTCTTACATTATGATCCTATCCCCAGTGTAACCTTTTTAAGTTGATCGCAATCCAACCCGTTTTAGCTGTTTTCGCCTCTAAAAATGGTCATTAGGACGTGGGAGGTCTAATTCAGATGAATGTAAAATCCATGAGCTATCTGATACCAACTTACCAATAACAAACTTAAGGTCAAGTACATGGGCTCTAGAAGGGCAAAAGATCACTCAGTTTCCAGCCAGAGATAAAAAATTTGGCTCTAATTATATCAAATCCTAGACATTCTAAACATAGAACAGATGCCACTGAGACCTCCTCGGACGTGAGAGGATGAGATTTAGGTTATTAAAGGTTCCAGCATTTTCAAACACCAAACAAAACTCCACACAAGTCCCTTCAATAGCAACCCCAAACCCTAACCCTAGAAAAAGATCACGAGAAAACGCTAAAAACAAAAAAAAAAGACAGTTACCTTTCGCAGCGCGGTAGCCAGCTCATTCCGAGTAAAATTGGCCGCCGCCGACGTGGTCAGGGGAATCCCATTACGAAACTGGTAAAGATGAACATTCTTCTGAATAAACTCAGTAAACTGCACCCTACAATCATCAACATCATCAGTCACCAGATCCAAAACCCTAATTCCAAGAAAAGAAACAAAAGGTGAGAAATTTACCGGTCACCGCCCTCGCCTGAGGCACCGAGGAGCTTGTGAGAGTCGAGGATCATGACCTTGTCCTCGTTCGACTTGTGGACGAGGATGCTGTGGACTGCTGACGTGTCGGCGGCGATCACCGCGAACCCGTCGCCGACGAGACCGAATACGCACTCCATTAGGGTTTGAGAAACCGAAGAGGAAGTAATTTGTTTGGGGGAGAATTTGAGAGGGCCCGGTACTTGGAAGAGCAAGAAGAACACGTCGAGTACTCAAGGGGGAACTGGAAATGGGTCGCGGTTATCGGGTTAAGCCGTGATCTGATCGAGACCGACCCGTTAGTTTCTAGCTGCGGAGTTTCGTGGCCTTCTTTTATTGCGCGCTCATTATAAAGGAAACTTTGTTCTGGGCCTAATTGCAGAGTGTGAACACTAACTCGCTTTAAATGGGCTGAAATCATAAGATCCAAGACAAGGGCTACTTCATACGGGTCGCGTAAATTAGACGCCCGACGCGTAAAATTATACGTAGACGCGTACGTGTAAACTAAAAGCGTACGTGTTATACGCGTACCGTGTATATTCTAAGCGGACGCGTGACAGGCGCGTGATCACCTCTTTGTAAAGATTGGAGATGGACCTCGCTCCCTCTCTCTCTCTCTCTCAGATTCAAATCTGGAAATGAGGGGAAAGAGAGAGGGCGGAGGCGAAGGAGCTCCAGCCATAGCCAAAGAAACCCTAGCGTCGACAAGAGGAGGGTCGGTAATCCATCTGCCCCTCTTTTTCTTTTTCTTTTTTTTTCTTTCTTTCTTTTTTAAATTTCTAAGATCTATACGCTATATAATGTTTACTTGATTTACTTGCCCTTTTATTTTTATTTTTTTGCAAATTGCAATTGAATTCTAAAAATCTTGATGGCATACATATATGCATCGATCTGAGAGATTTTTGTTGTGTTACTTTAAGAGGATTTCATCGAGCATGTTTTTGACATTGTTTCTTCATTCTCACAATAACCTCCACCCCAAATCAGCCTCAAAATAATTCACCCATTAATCCAAATAATTTGCCATAGACAGCCATAAACAAATTTCATTAAGAACCATTTATTTTCTCTTAATAGTCATTAATGTCCATCATTTTGTCATTTTGCACATGGGTTAATTTAGTCACGTTATTCGAACATTAAATGTAATTTGTTTTCTTTATCATGATTTGGTTATCTTTAGCAATAACGAAAAGTTCTTTATTTGATATCCTGGTGTTTAGTTTGTCAAATTAGCTGTTAATTGTTATATTTGCTTTGAACTTCTGCACATTTCGGCTGTTAATTGTCATCTTTGTAGCTAACGTGGTACCTTTAGCATTTTGTTATCTTTAAAAAAAAAGTGTTTTTTACTTGATACCTTCTTGTCGAGCTTTATCACCTTTAACTGTTGATAATTACATCCTTAACTATTATTTTTATGTCTAACTTGTTATCTTTAGCACAATTTGTTAGATATAAATCAAAACTTGAGATCTAAAACCATATAGCCATGATTAATTCAAAGAGATTAACAAGGATCTAAAAGAGCGGAAGCTTATACCTGAATCCATTGCTTGATCTTGATTTTTTGGTTTTTGGATCTTCTAACCTTAGGGTTTTCTCCTTAGCCGAATTTCTCTCTTAGATGGGGGTGAAGAGAATTAGAGAATGTAACCCTAGGTTAGGGACCATAACCCATTATTTATAGATGTTGTACTTTTGTAATTTAGCCCCTCAATAAATTACAATTACAACCTGGTATCTGCACATATAACCCCATGATTATATTTAAATATCCATTAACCCAACTTAATTGATCACTTTAGTGGGTTATCCTGAAAGATAGCAATACACATTGATTAATCATATGTGCCCACAAATAGATTTATTAGATTAAATCCAACAATCTCCCACTTGGGCACCATATGATTCCTTAAACTGTGTATAACCTTATGAGCTCAAAAATTGCTATCACTGAAATGGTATTTCCGAACAATCTCGTCCATTGACTATATCAATATAGGATCAAAGCGGCATTCGTCACATTTATCGTGACTCGACCCATCAATGGTCACATATACCAATAAAATCAAATGACATAGGTCAATCATGGATGTGCAGCATGAAAATTACATGCAATGTGATCAGTACATGTCTATTTTCAACTGGTCCTCCTTAGTGAGGTCAAAACCAAACATAATGTAACAGAGTGTCTTAACTGAAAACTTTATTCTGATCAGACAATACAAACAAACATAAAGCACCACAAATACAAACTCCCACTAAAACATAATATCCTCAAATAATACCACACCCATATGAGCAGTATGCTCATGAAAGACCTTAGGTGGCAATCCCTTAGTAAGAGGATCAGCTATCATGGAGTTTGTCCCAATGTGCTCTATGGATATTTGTCCACTCTGTACCCTTTCTTTCACAACCAGGAACTTAATGTCAATATGCTTTGACTTAGTTGAGCTCCTGTTGTTATTGGAATACATTACTGCAGATTTATTGTCACAATATAGCCTTAGTGGTTTTTCAACCTTTTCCAAAATGCGCAGTCCCGTGACAAAATTTCGCAGCCATATTCCCTGATTGGATGCCTCATAGCAAGCTACAAATTCTGCTGCCATAGTGGAGGAAGCTACTAGTGTTTGTTTGACACTTTTCCATGATATAGCTCCTCCTGCTAACATATAAATGTAGCCTGATGTAGACTTCCTGCTATCTTGGCATCCAGCAAAATCAGAGTCCGAATACCCAATGACCTCTAATTTCTCTGATTTTCTGTATGTGAGCATGTAATCTTTTGTTTTCTGAAGATACCTCATGACCCTTTTGACTGCTATCCAATGATCCATACCAGGGTTGCTTAAGTATCTGCCTAACATTCCAACAATGTACGCAATATCCGGACGCGTACATACCTGAGCATACATTAGACTTCCTACAGCCGAAGCATAAGGAATCTTCTGCATTTCCTGAATTTCAAGGTTACCTTTAGGGCACTGATTGAGACTAAACTTGTCTCCTTTAGCAACAGGGGTGTCACCTGGTCTGCAATCTTGCATGCCAAACCTTTTAAGTACCTTATCGATATAGCTCTTTTGTGATAATCCAAGAATACCCCGAGAGCGATCTCGATGTATCTGGATCCCTAATATAAAAGAGGCGTCCCCAAGATCTTTCATCTCAAAATTCTTTGATAGAAATCTCTTGGTTTCGTGCAACATGCCTATATCATTAGTGGCAAGCAAGATGTCATCCACATACAGAACGCGAGGTTCGTCTGAAGTACGAACGCGAGGTTCGTCTGAAGTACGAACGCGAGGTTCGTCTGAAGTACGAACGCGAGGTTCGTCTGAAGTACGAACGCGAGGTTCGTCTGAAGTACGAACGCGAGGTTCGTCTGAAGTACGAACGCGAGGTTCGTCTGAAGTACGAACGCGAGGTTCGTCTGAAGTACGAACGCGAGGTTCGTCTGAAGTACGAACGCGAGGTTCGTCTGAAGTACGAACGCGAGGTTCGTCTGAAGTACGAACGCGAGGTTCGTCTGAAGTACGAACGCGAGGTTCGTCTGAAGTACGAACGCGAGGTTCGTCTGAAGTACGAACGCGAGGTTCGTCTGAAGTACGAACGCGAGGTTCGTCTGAAGTACGAACGCGAGGTTCGTCTGAAGTACGAACGCGAGGTTCGTCTGAAGTACGAACGCGAGGTTCGTCTGAAGTACGAACGCGAGGTTCGTCTGAAGTACGAACGCGAGGTTCGTCTGAAGTACGAACGCGAGGTTCGTCTGAAGTACGAACGCGAGGTTCGTCTGAAGTACGAACGCGAGGTTCGTCTGAAGTACGAACGCGAGGTTCGTCTGAAGTACGAACGCGAGGTTCGTCTGAAGTACGAACGCGAGGTTCGTCTGAAGTACGAACGCGAGGTTCGTCTGAAGTACGAACGCGAGGTTCGTCTGAAGTACGAACGCGAGGTTCGTCTGAAGTACGAACGCGAGGTTCGTCTGAAGTACGAACGCGAGGTTCGTCTGAAGTACGAACGCGAGGTTCGTCTGAAGTACGAACGCGAGGTTCGTCTGAAGTACGAACGCGAGGTTCGTCTGAAGTACGAACGCGAGGTTCGTCTGAAGTACGAACGCGAGGTTCGTCTGAAGTACGAACGCGAGGTTCGTCTGAAGTACGAACGCGAGGTTCGTCTGAAGTACGAACGCGAGGTTCGTCTGAAGTACGAACGCGAGGTTCGTCTGAAGTACGAACGCGAGGTTCGTCTGAAGTACGAACGCGAGGTTCGTCTGAAGTACGAACGCGAGGTTCGTCTGAAGTACGAACGCGAGGTTCGTCTGAAGTACGAACGCGAGGTTCGTCTGAAGTACGAACGCGAGGTTCGTCTGAAGTACGAACGCGAGGTTCGTCTGAAGTACGAACGCGAGGTTCGTCTGAAGTACGAACGCGAGGTTCGTCTGAAGTACGAACGCGAGGTTCGTCTGAAGTACGAACGCGAGGTTCGTCTGAAGTACGAACGCGAGGTTCGTCTGAAGTACGAACGCGAGGTTCGTCTGAAGTACGAACGCGAGGTTCGTCTGAAGTACGAACGCGAGGTTCGTCTGAAGTACGAACGCGAGGTTCGTCTGAAGTACGAACGCGAGGTTCGTCTGAAGTACGAACGCGAGGTTCGTCTGAAGTACGAACGCGAGGTTCGTCTGAAGTACGAACGCGAGGTTCGTCTGAAGTACGAACGCGAGGTTCGTCTGAAGTACGAACGCGAGGTTCGTCTGAAGTACGAACGCGAGGTTCGTCTGAAGTACGAACGCGAGGTTCGTCTGAAGTACGAACGCGAGGTTCGTCTGAAGTACGAACGCGAGGTTCGTCTGAAGTACGAACGCGAGGTTCGTCTGAAGTACGAACGCGAGGTTCGTCTGAAGTACGAACGCGAGGTTCGTCTGAAGTACGAACGCGAGGTTCGTCTGAAGTACGAACGCGAGGTTCGTCTGAAGTACGAACGCGAGGTTCGTCTGAAGTACGAACGCGAGGTTCGTCTGAAGTACGAACGCGAGGTTCGTCTGAAGTACGAACGCGAGGTTCGTCTGAAGTACGAACGCGAGGTTCGTCTGAAGTACGAACGCGAGGTTCGTCTGAAGTACGAACGCGAGGTTCGTCTGAAGTACGAACGCGAGGTTCGTCTGAAGTACGAACGCGAGGTTCGTCTGAAGTACGAACGCGAGGTTCGTCTGAAGTACGAACGCGAGGTTCGTCTGAAGTACGAACGCGAGGTTCGTCTGAAGTACGAACGCGAGGTTCGTCTGAAGTACGAACGCGAGGTTCGTCTGAAGTACGAACGCGAGGTTCGTCTGAAGTACGAACGCGAGGTTCGTCTGAAGTACGAACGCGAGGTTCGTCTGAAGTACGAACGCGAGGTTCGTCTGAAGTACGAACGCGAGGTTCGTCTGAAGTACGAACGCGAGGTTCGTCTGAAGTACGAACGCGAGGTTCGTCTGAAGTACGAACGCGAGGTTCGTCTGAAGTACGAACGCGAGGTTCGTCTGAAGTACGAACGCGAGGTTCGTCTGAAGTACGAACGCGAGGTTCGTCTGAAGTACGAACGCGAGGTTCGTCTGAAGTACGAACGCGAGGTTCGTCTGAAGTACGAACGCGAGGTTCGTCTGAAGTACGAACGCGAGGTTCGTCTGAAGTACGAACGCGAGGTTCGTCTGAAGTACGAACGCGAGGTTCGTCTGAAGTACGAACGCGAGGTTCGTCTGAAGTACGAACGCGAGGTTCGTCTGAAGTACGAACGCGAGGTTCGTCTGAAGTACGAACGCGAGGTTCGTCTGAAGTACGAACGCGAGGTTCGTCTGAAGTACGAACGCGAGGTTCGTCTGAAGTACGAACGCGAGGTTCGTCTGAAGTACGAACGCGAGGTTCGTCTGAAGTACGAACGCGAGGTTCGTCTGAAGTACGAACGCGAGGTTCGTCTGAAGTACGAACGCGAGGTTCGTCTGAAGTACGAACGCGAGGTTCGTCTGAAGTACGAACGCGAGGTTCGTCTGAAGTACGAACGCGAGGTTCGTCTGAAGTACGAACGCGAGGTTCGTCTGAAGTACGAACGCGAGGTTCGTCTGAAGTACGAACGCGAGGTTCGTCTGAAGTACGAACGCGAGGTTCGTCTGAAGTACGAACGCGAGGTTCGTCTGAAGTACGAACGCGAGGTTCGTCTGAAGTACGAACGCGAGGTTCGTCTGAAGTACGAACGCGAGGTTCGTCTGAAGTACGAACGCGAGGTTCGTCTGAAGTACGAACGCGAGGTTCGTCTGAAGTACGAACGCGAGGTTCGTCTGAAGTACGAACGCGAGGTTCGTCTGAAGTACGAACGCGAGGTTCGTCTGAAGTACGAACGCGAGGTTCGTCTGAAGTACGAACGCGAGGTTCGTCTGAAGTACGAACGCGAGGTTCGTCTGAAGTACGAACGCGAGGTTCGTCTGAAGTACGAACGCGAGGTTCGTCTGAAGTACGAACGCGAGGTTCGTCTGAAGTACGAACGCGAGGTTCGTCTGAAGTACGAACGCGAGGTTCGTCTGAAGTACGAACGCGAGGTTCGTCTGAAGTACGAACGCGAGGTTCGTCTGAAGTACGAACGCGAGGTTCGTCTGAAGTACGAACGCGAGGTTCGTCTGAAGTACGAACGCGAGGTTCGTCTGAAGTACGAACGCGAGGTTCGTCTGAAGTACGAACGCGAGGTTCGTCTGAAGTACGAACGCGAGGTTCGTCTGAAGTACGAACGCGAGGTTCGTCTGAAGTACGAACGCGAGGTTCGTCTGAAGTACGAACGCGAGGTTCGTCTGAAGTACGAACGCGAGGTTCGTCTGAAGTACGAACGCGAGGTTCGTCTGAAGTACGAACGCGAGGTTCGTCTGAAGTACGAACGCGAGGTTCGTCTGAAGTACGAACGCGAGGTTCGTCTGAAGTACGAACGCGAGGTTCGTCTGAAGAACGAACGCGAGGTTCGTTAAAAAATTGAGCTTGACGCTCACCTGAGTTGAACGCGAGGTTCACCTTAGAACGAACGCGAGGTTCGTTAAAATTGAGCTTGACGCTCACCTGAGTTGAACGCGAGGTTCACCTTAGAACGAACGCGAGGTTCGTTAAAATTGAGCTTGACGCTCACCTGAGTTGAACGCGAGGTTCACCTTAGAACGAACGCGAGGTTCGTTAAAATTGAGCTTGACGCTCACCTGAGTTGAACGCGAGGTTCACCTTAGAACGAACGCGAGGTTCGTTAAAATTGAGCTTGACGCTCACCTGAGTTGAACGCGAGGTTCACCTTAGAACGAACGCGAGGTTCGTTGAGCGCGAAGCTCGGTTAAAATTGAACGAACGCGAGGTTCGTTTGAGGTAACCACCTCCTTAATTTTCGCCATGAACCCTTAGGGTTTCAAACTGAAACCGCCGCCGCCAAACCCAAAAAATTCCTTAATTTTTATTTTCAAAACCAGATCCAGAATCGGAAAAAATTTCTTGATCCAGATCCAAGAAAAATTGAAGAAAAAATCAAAGAAAAATCCAAAAAAATACTGTTCATCCGGAAAAAACTTTACTGTTCACCCGAACAAAAAAATTCACTATTCATCCGAAAATTTTCGTTACTGTTCATCCGAACCCAAAAAATGAATCTTTAACCAGAGATTTAAGATCAAAAAACCCAAAGAAACTTAAATCCCTAAGAATTAATCAAGGTGGCTCTGATACCACTTGTTAGATCTAAATCAAAACTTGAGATCTAAAACCATATAGCCATGATTAATTCAAAGAGATTAACAAGGATCTAAAAGAACGGAAGCTTATACCTGAATCCATTGCTTGATCTTGATTTTTTGGTTTTTGGATCTTCTAACCTTAGGGTTTTCTCCTTAGCCGAATTTCTCTCTTAGATGGGGGTGAAGAGAATTAGAGAATGTAACCCTAGGTTAGGGACCATAACCCCTTATTTATAGATGTTGTACTTTTGTAATTTAGCCCCTCAATAAATTACAATTACAACCTGGTATCTGCACATATAACCCCATGATTATATTTAAATATCCATTAACCCAACTTAATTGATCACTTTAGTGGGTTATCCTGAAAGATAGCAATACACATTGATTAATCATATGTGCCCACAAATAGATTTATTAGATTAAATCCAACACAATTTTGTTACCTTAAGAAAAATAAGGAGCTATACTTGATACCGATATGTCGAGTTTTGTCATCTCTTTAACTAGTAGTTGCTACATTTGTTTGAAACTTTATCACCTTTAGTTATTAATTTCTACCTTTTACATCAATTAAACTTGTTAACTTTAGTATAATTTTGTTATCTTTAAGCAAAAGAAAGTTTTTTTCTTTGATATCTTTATGTCGTGTTGTTGTCCTTTTTAGTTACTAATTATTACATTTGTTTTACACTTCGTCATCTTTAGCTATTAATTTTTACCTTCGTGTCTAACTTCTTACTTTTAGCATAATTTTATTATCTTATCAAAATAAAGAATTTTTTATTTAATAATCTTGTGGTGAGTTTTGTATTAGATATTAATTGTCTAATTTCTTTTCAACAATGTCACTTTTAGCTATTTATTGGGCATTTGTCATCTTTTCCTATTAATTATTACATTTGTTATCAATTTTGTTACCTTCAGGCTTCAGCTATAAATTGTTACCTTTGCGTCGAACATGTTACTTTTAGCATAATGTCGTTACCTTCGCAAAATGATAACACGAAGCGAGTAGATGAGTGCAGGGCTGAGTGCTTGAGGAATTGTTCATGTACTACATTTGCTAGTACTGATACACGAGGAGAAGGAAATGAGCGTACTATTTGGTCTACCAAAATCTAAGATGTCCTAGAGTACTAAGATGGCGGACAAGATTTCTACATGAGATTGGCAGCGGCAGATGTTGGGCGCGGGCCGAGTCGACTCGCGAGCTGACCCGACCCAGCCCGACATAGGTCACGACCCGACCATTCCATAATGGGTCAGGTCCGACCCAGCCTAGCCCATAATGGGTTAGGACCCAGCCCGTGATATACGTATGTCACGAGTCGGGCTAGGTCTAGCTCCAGACCCGGGACGAGAGAAATCGACCTAGCCCACCATTAACCCAGCCCGGCGCAGTCCAGCCCTACTCGAAAATTTAATTTTTAATTTTTTCCAATATCTAAATAATAATCTATATAAATAAGAACAGCAGTACGTCGTGGCTGCCAGCAACTAGCCTGGTTGCCAGAGGCCCAGAAGGCAAGCAAATGGCCAGCAAACCAACCACTGGCCTGCTGGACACAACCTGGTTTTCTAGCCCAGTTAAATTTTTTAATCTGTTAAAAGTATTTTTTAGCTTGCTAAAGAGATCTTAGCCTGCTAAAAAGATCAGGCTGAAAGGATTCTCTTTTTAGCAAGCTAAAAATATGATTAGCAGGCTAAAAAGAGAATCTAATAGATTCAAATATATATTATTTTAAATAAAGAGTAAAATAAAAAAATTAATTTAAATATAATTTAATAGATACAAATATAAAGTTAATATAGTTTATAAATTAAAAATTTTAAAAAAATTAAAAACAACACGGGCCGACTCACGACCCGTGGGTCGTGGGCTGGGCCAAGCGCTGGTCCTGCCTCTCAAGGCGGGTCGTGGGCGATCGGTCGCGAATTCCAGAACCCGAATCAGAGAAACAGGACGCCGCCCGGCCGCACTGTAATCCTAGGCCAAAGCCCGGTAGGACGCCGGCCCGGCCTTGGAAAACTCAGAGCGGGCCGAGTCACCGGGCCCTAAAGATCCAGCGCAGAGCGGCCGGTGCACGGCCCGGTGAGCGCGTCGAAGATATGGGTATGTCCTTTTGCTAATATACCTTATGTATTTTAGCCATTCATATAATTAACTTCTCCTGTTATAATGGAATAATTAGACAGGGAGCACAAACTCGAAATCAACACGGTCCTGATAATCACCACAATTTTGTATTAGGAAATACTTCCATCAGTGAAGAAAACATTGCAGAAAACTATTAAACAAGATGACATGGAGTTACCCCTGTTTGATCTGGTAGCCTTAGAAGCAGCAACCGGTAATTTCTCTGATTGAAAGAAGCTTGGAGAGGGTGGATTTGACCAATTGCTACTGTTTCTTTTCACTGACATTGTCTTATTAGCACCTACATGCATGGGAAGTAAAATTTGGTTGCCTAGTCAAAGTAGTTTGTTATGAGAATATGAATAATTAGGGAAAGTAGCCAATAATAGTCGTGTCAAGAGGCTCTCCAAGTTACTTGAGTGTTAGAGAAATAGAGTCCTTAAACTTGCATAGGATACTATACATTTCCAACTTTGGCAGAGTTTATGACTAAACCCTCACACTTATCAGGCCTAGTTAAGTATGTGCTGAAGAATAGTAGCACTTAAACTCTACCATAATTTTAACCCTTATCGTTTTTTTATTAGAATCATATAATTTGACCTCTACCATTTTTATTTTTATTTTTTTGGTAACCAACCTCTAACAATTTTTTTATTTGGGTAGATTTCAACCATATATTTTAATTAGATAATTTAAAGGCTAAATAATTTAATTATGGATTTTTTTTTTAAAAGATCATTTATGAAACTTAATTTATTAGCAAAATTAACTTTTTATGGATTTAATTAGCAAATCGACCTCTTTTGTCAATTCTATTTACAAAATATAATTTTTAAAATACACATAATTAGTAATCCCGTATAATTAGTATTAGCTAATCACATAGTAATTAAATTTTAAAAAATACGTGAGACTAATTAAACTTTATTAGGGTATAATTAGACACTACTAAATGCACGGGACTAGTAGTCCCTTATATTATAAAATTTTATTTTTGAAAAAAGTATATTTTAAATTTTTATTTTTGTAAAAAGTATATTTTAAAATTTTATTTTTGCATAAATCGACTTTTTTTTGCTAACTGACCAAAAAGAAATCGATTTTGCTCGCTAATTATATAAAAAATAAGTTGATTTTGCTAATAAAATTTGAAAAAGAGTCTTTTTTTTAATTCTCCTTTAATTGTATTATCATAAATGACGATCAACGAGCTTAAACCTTTTTCAGTTCAGGACCACACGTGTATGTTATAGTTTGAATTTAAGATCACAAGAAAAGAGTAAATTGTCTCGAACAACAAACAAGGGATTTGGCTAAAAGATCCATAACATATTATTACTCCGCAGAACACCAAAAGTGTTCTTATTTATTACTAATTACAACGTCCCTCTTGACTTCATACGAACTGCTCCTCACTCATACATGCACGTACGCTATCCTCTGTCCCGATCGACAACCCCTCAAAACCCAGCAAACTCGAGGATCGACTCGAGCGGGTGGCTCCTCCCCTCCTCCCTCCTCTCCGAGGACCCGCTGCCGCCGTTTTCTTACAACAAAAACCGCTCCTCCTGCTTCCCGCCAAAAAACCTCGTCGACGAGCTTGACTCGCACTTCCCGAACGCCAAACTCCCTTCGCCGTCTCTCCATTCTTTTGCTCACCACATTGTCCCTCCCCCGCACGAACCGTCCCCGGTTCCCCCCGGCATTCACCCCGACAAGCACATCAACCTCCAGATCTCCCCACTCTTCGCGCCTAGATCGCGCACCGGGTGCCCCGTGGGAACCACAAACACCGTGTTCCTCGACACCCTCGCCCTCACCTTCTGATATCTCGGCCCACCTCTTTCTTCGCTTTCTTGTTGACGCTCTTGTTGCTTAGACAGGTGGGGGCAGACCATCTCAAAGTATCCGCGGCCCTTGGTGACAACGCCGATCTTGGTCGATTTTGAGTTGAAGAAGGGGGCCATCATCGAGTTGGATGAGATGTTGACGACGGAGACTTGGAGGTC
>NC_033796.1:11375531-11392051 GCF_001876935.1 Asparagus officinalis
ACCGGATTTGTTCTTGTGAGGCTCGGATTATAACCCCTTGCCTTTGTTGCCCGAGGACTCGATCTAATTGATCTCGGCGAGTCTAATAAATTAAAAAAAAATATATATATTATAAAATTAGTTGATTATATGAATAAGACTATGGTGAATGAAGAAAAGGATATTGATTCATACGTTTAGAGCAGCCTCGAGGATCTCAGTGCTGAAGACTCTGTAGTATGATTCGGGATTATCTCCTCCAACAGTCTGGAAATCCTGCACAATTTTAAATTACAAAAAACAAAAAGATACCAAGCATTAATATGAGTTCCTTTGAAGTTAATGCAATCCAAGATTTTATGAAATTAATGAATTGATTAACCCATTAATACCTCCGACTGGCCGGGGGTGGACACTGGCTGAAGGATCTTGGCAAGTTGTAGCTTTTGGTTGTTGCTCTTATTGATCAGGTATACTACAGTCCCAGCAGAGATCTTCAAGACGTCTCCTTGCTTAATGTCGTGAGACTCTCGGTCTTGATTTCCTCTTATCTTAGTAATTGTTCCCTCCCCTGTATCAAAAAAAAAAAAAAATAAAGGTTGCATCGATTACAATCAAAGTTTCAATTGCGCATGGATTATTATTTATTTATTTATTTAATATAGAGATTAACTATACCTCTCACGACATAGATTACCACCTCAGCGTCAAGATGGGTGGGCACAACGAAAGTGTTGGGATTAGCTTCGAGCATCACAATCCTATAGTTGGCAATCCCCACCAAGAGCTTTGACTTCTGAGCAAAATTCTGAAGCACCCTGATGTTACCGTGCTCGGTCCTAACTCTGTGCCTGAAGCTCTCGCTCTGGAACACGTACGGGTTTTGCCCCGCCCTGGTCTCTTCTCCTTCCTCTTCCTCCTCCCGTCGAGGATTCGCATCATCTCGCTCTCGGCGCTGTCTCTGCTCCTCTTCGTATCGCTGTTGGCATTGACGCTGGCATTGCACTTGCTCGTGCCGTCGGCCCTGGTGTCTCTCGCTGCACTCTTGTTGGCATTCTTGGAGACGGCGCTCAGGGTCTTGACGCCGTGGGTCTACGTCATCGCGCTGCCTTCTCTGCTTTTCCTCGTACCTTTAATTAGTTGGGGGAGGGAAAAACTTGTTAAATGTTAACCAAATTTGTCACGACTAAAAAACTACGTAGTGAGAAATATGAACTGTGCTATAAGAAATCACCTTTGTTGGCACTCCTGCTCGCATTGCTTCCGCTCCTGCTCGCCTTGGCGACCCTGGCGGCACTCGTGCCTACACTCTTCAAGACAGCGTTCGGGGTCTTGACGGCGCGGGTTGACTTCATCGCGCTGCCTTCTACACTCTTCTTCGTACCTTTTATTTTTTTTATTTATTGAAGTTGATTAGTGAGAAATTAACAGTACATTTATCATGACTTCAAATTAAGTTAGAAGGTATGGTAATTAAATTGAGCTACATGACATGATAAAATATTGATCAATCCTATTCCAAGATATACAGCACCTTTGCTGACACTCTTGCTCGCATTGCCCCCGTTCTTGCTGACCTTGGCGACCTTCGCGGCAGTCACGCCTGCATTCCTCACGGCGGCGTTCAGGGTCTTGATGGCGGGGGCTGACTTCATCACGCTGCCTCCCCTGCTCTTCCTCGTACCTGTTTGTTAGAATTGAACTTGATTAGCGTGTTTTAATAAATTAAACTCATCACAACTTAAGATTACAAACGATAATAATTAAGCTATACAAAATAAACTTGATTATTCATGCACCTTTGTTGACACTCTTGCTCGCATTGCCCTCGTTCCTGCTGCCCTTGCCGACCCTGGCGGCACTCGCGTCTACATTCCTCGAGACGGCGTTCAGGGTCTTGGCGACGAGGGTTCAAGCTCTCCTCCTCTCGCCCACGCCCAGGGCGCTGCTCCTCCTCGTAGCGCTGTTGGCACTGCCTCTCGCACTGCAAGCGCTGGGAAGGATCCTGACCTCGCTCGCTGCAGCGCTGCCTGCATTCTTGAAGGCGGCGCTCTTGTTTCCCCTCCCCCCTACGAGCTAGGGTTGAGGAGACGAGCAGGAGGGAGAGGGCTAAAAGGAGGAGTTTCGATGCTTTGGTTGCCATATCGTGAGAGGATGAGAGGAGGTTGTTTTGGATGGTGAGGAGGGAAGAGGGGAGGGGAGGGGATTTATAGGGAGGAAGAGGCGGCTCGTGTCGTGCATGGAGGTGAGAGGACACGTACGTGATGAGGATGAGGATGAGGCTTCGTATCACCGCATATATGCATTTTTGTGGGCTCCTCTCTTCTTGTCGTTGGTCGTCACTCTCTTTTAATTTAATTTTCACGCTGCGTTAACCGAGTTGTTTGCACATTAGGTCACTTTGAGCACGTACACTTGGCATGGCGACCTGCAAGGGGGCCTAAATTGAGTCTATGGGCCGGCTTAGAAAATAGCAGGGGTGGAGCCAGGATTCTCAAGTAGGTAGGCTCAATTACATAACATTTTTCTTAGATAGTTAAGACTTTATCAGTAAAAGAGAATTATACTCAAATTTTGTATTTTTAAAAAATCAAATGAAAGGATTTAAAAAAAAATTGTTGGTTATCTATTCTTAAAACGTAAAAGAAGAATATTTTGAAACAAAGCCACGCATTTATTCCTAGTAAAAAGCTTTTTGCACGACGTAGGCTGTGAATTATAGGTAAAAATCCATTGGATTTTGCACGTATTCAACCAAAGGCAGTATTGCCTATCGTTTAACCTAGCAAGCTAAACTATATACTTCCTCAAGGACTCGCAGATTTTGAGGTAGGGTACGTGCCCAACGTCAGCAAATCCTAGATCCGCTCATATGGTAACTAAGTCCTAAAATCTACGGTTGCATGCCTTCTGTAATAGGTCTACGTCAATAGCCTAAAATTCTGAGTTGTCACAAGGATAGAGAGTTATAAATAGGTGGAGGGGTGTTAAATGATCCGATACGATTCTGATATGATACTTATCATATTCGTATCTTATTAACAATCATAAATATTAATATAAATACATATATGTCTCGATAAGAAAAACTCATATACATTTCTGCTAAAACCAGATTTGAATACATGTATACGAATAGATATATGTGTGAATATGCATGCAAATATATACAAGACGGATGTGAGAAAACCAAATAATATCGAAAAAATATACAATTCATATAATACAAGAGAGTTCGGTAATATGTTTTTATATCTGAAACTAATTTTGATGATAAAAAAAAGTCTCAAATCCATCAATCTAAGGATAAAATAATTGCAAGTGTATGATCAACATATTTTTGAATATTTCGGATATAGATAGGATATTTTACTACATAAATATATTAGTAACCATATCCTATCGGTTATAGATTTTAATAACCACATTTGTATCGTAAAAGATACAAATACGAATATATTTGTAGATACTGATATTTTTTAGCACCCTTGTCACCTTGTGAACACCCCTTTTAAGAGTCGAGACTTAATTAATATTAAAGAGTAATATCTTTTTCACAAATAATTCCCTTTAGCAATATTGTATAACCATCTAAATTTACATCTAGATTGCTCTTATACTATATATATATAGAGAAAAATGGGTATGCTTGGTACCAAACACAAAAAGTTGTGCTTGGTAGTAAGGTGGCATAATCCTCTTCACTCATTCAAATATTTGCATATCCTCAGGCACTCCTCAACCCATGTGAACGTGGTCCCCCATTTGAATGAGTGAAGGGGATTGTGCCTGTTGAGAATGGTTGGTCCAAACCATTAATCCCACATGGAAAAATTGTAGAACTCAACATGGGTATATAAGTGAGGGATTGTCTCTACATAGTAATGAGGCCTTTTAAGTTAAAACCCCACACTTGTGGCCCAAAGGTGTTTAAGTTGGGGACAATATCGTTATTATATGCTGGGATCGACAGACCCGGTTGGTGCTTAGAACCCGACCTATGTGCCCCCCCTAACAATTGGTATCAGAGCTTGATGGTGAATCCACACACTTGTGAAGCAGTACCGGTAGCTGGACTTGGTGGAGTCAGGAAGAACTCGGTAGAACCTAAGGTGATGAGTCGCTACAAAAGCGTCCTGGTAGTTGGACTCGGTGGAGCCTATGGTGGAGTTAGACTCGGAGAAGCCGGAGGTGGAGTCGCTATAGTCCTACGCGCGCACACCCAGGGGCTATCAAGGTGGTTGTGCAGGTTCCTCGAGTAAGGTGAAATAGGGTGTACCTCGAGATGTGCATTGACCAAAGGTGGACGATCTTGCAGACAATGTTGAGTGGTGATCTACATGGACAGTTCAAAAGGTGGATTCATGGTGGACTAAGGTATAGGTCCAGGTGGAGTCGGGTGGATTGGCGTTAGTTCAAGGTGGAACCAAGGTGAACTGGTTTGAACTAATGTGGAGATTGTTAAGAATGGTTGGTCCAAACCATTAATCCCACATGGAAAAATTGTAGAACTCAACATGGGTGTATAAGTGGTGGATTGTCTCTACATAGTAACGATGCCTTTTAAGTTAAAACCCTACACACCTATGGCCCAAATATGTTTAAGTTGGGGACAATATCGTTACTATGTGCTTAGACCGGCAGACCCGGTTGGTGCTTAGGACCCGACATGTGTGTCCCTCCTCTAACAGTGTCACCTCACTGCCAAACACAAAATTTATAAGTTGATTGGAGATTATGCTCTCGCTCATTCAATCGGTCAATTGGGCCATCTATATGGCCTATGGGTTGCATTAAATTAACGTAGTCGATCTCGGCTCATCTAATGTGGCCTTTTCGCTTTTATTTCTTTTGGAAAATGAGGATAAGAACTGGTAAATAGGCGCCGCACGATGGCTTCGTAAATATTCTCGAGAAGCTAAATATGAGCAAATAGTAGAATGTCGTATACCTCGAGTACACATACTAATAGTACTGTATTAGCATATTGCATTCACAAATGCATTGAACTACGTGCATACGCGCATGAAGGAGAGAGGACACGTTGAGGCTTCGGACCACCTCGCATGCGCTGTGGGGCCCCTGGGCTGTGGCCTCGTCATCCCTGTTTCTTGTCGTTATCGCCTCGCCGCATCGCACCTCGACGTACGTAGCGCCCAATATCGAGCCTGTGGCCGGGCTCGATGATAAAATTTTGCTCACTGGGCCTAGAGCTGGGATTAATCCATGGTTCTGTTACAATATATGTGGTCATATTGCGCTCATTTTATGTGTCCTTAGGGTCGAATTCAATTGATTTGGTTGTATGGGGCTCATCTAAACTGGTGTTTTCCCTCTTGGAAATCAAGAAGATAAAGCCTACGAGGATAAGTGTTAGCCTCTGCTGGCGAGCCTGAGGTTAATTGAATTGATACCCGCAGCGAAATGTCCTGCACTGAGCTGAATCTGAATTAATGTGGTATGGCTTGTAGCCTACTTTTAAAAGATATGTAACTCGGAAACTTTAACTATTGGACATTTCACTAAAATACTGGAATATGATTAACAAATGAAGTTAGGTAAGAGAACATGTGAAAAAAGTAAAGACATTGAAGTTTTAACACAGTTGAAAATCAATTTAGTTACTTTTCTTAATTTTTATTCTATCTATTTCGTAAGACTTTGATGTCCTTAATTAAGTTTAAATTTGCCTAATAATTCACTAAACTGTTTCGAATTTTTGTCAAAAGTGTTAACGATGATGATCGAGGAACCGAAGTTATACAAATATATATCAACCTCTCTTCCGTTTTCAATCGAGGTGTTTTTAAGTGTTTCTGGAAGGATTGGGATTACCAGAAAGTAGCGATGATATCATCACTTTTATTGCAGTCATCAATTTATCTAACAAATAGTTATATATAATTTACTTTAAATCTATGCCTAATTAATTTATTTTAAATCTAACACGCACTGTACATTGTACCCCTTCTAAGTTGCACTCATTCATGATTTATACCTGTAATACCTAATTTTTTTTTCTTTTCTCATCTCACGAAAAAAAACCTCCTCCCGTTTTTCTCTATAACCGTGAAACCACATTTAACAAAAAGAAAGAGAAATATCTCAACCAACCCCTCCATCTCTTATTAGAAAATTTCTAACTACCTAATATTTTGTTAACAACCATATCTTCTTTTAGAGTTTATCCATCTACTTTGTTTTCTTCCTAAAAACACACGCGTGTTGGGCTCTGAAGCCTCTTTTTGGGGTCCGAGGAAACACAATGTCGCTGAGAGAGAAGGTCATACAAAGTCGCCGAGAGAAGGTCACACAAACACAAAATTAACAGCACGAACACAAACAACGAATTTTACGTGGTTCGGCAAGTTGCCTATGTCCACGGGACAAGAAGGAGATGGGTTTTCACTAATAGAGAAGAGGGTACAAATAGAGATTACAAAATCACTCAAAATCTCTCAAACAAAGCTTACAAATCTCTCACACAAACCCCAAACAAATTGCTCAAAAAACTCTCTTTTCTATGCACCAAATAACCCATTTTCAATCTTACTCAAACCCTAAAAAACTTATTTCAATATATATATCAAAACGCAAACCAAATCAGAACAAAAAATGAAGCCCAGGCCCAAACCCGACAGACGGTCGATCATCGAAGTCTTCGCGGTCGACCAGACATAACACTGAAAATTCACTTTGAGTTTACAAGGTCTGCGGGTCGACCGTCGAAGTCTTTGTGATCGACCGGACAGAAATCCAGAACCTACCATGTACTCGTGCACGTTTTCGGTCGACCACACATGTTGTCGCAGTCGACAGGTCAGAGGTCAAAATTGACCCTGCTTCAATTCTTCTGAACTTCGTCGCCATCATTCCTAATTCGACAACGTGAACAAAAAAAAGAACGAAGACAAATTTGAGAGGAGAATTGGGTACTCAAGGAGAAGTAACGGATATGGATTTCAATTTTAGAGTTCAATTTTGGCAAACATTTCTTATCCTTCAATTCTTTTATTTTTCATGATCACCTTATCTAATTACTAGGATTTCTTTCTAGAAAATCATGAGCAAGAGATTGTAGTTGGATTTATCACTTTTTATTGAACACAGTGATGTAGGAAAAATATTTACTCTTTATGCAAGTATTTTACTTTTAGATAATGATATTTTTCTAACAAGGAAATAATTTATTTTTTCCAATTTTTTCAAAATTTGAATAATTTGATTAATATTCATTTTGGTTAAGTTTAGTATAATTATGAATTTTTGGGTTTTTTCCAAACCCCTAGTTCTAATTAATTTGTTTTGGTTAGTCTAGTAAACAGAAACTATCTATTATATATATGTACTTCTGCAGCAATTGATTTCACATGCATGTGTTTAGTTTAGTAGTAACATGACTTGATTGCTAACCCCTTAGTCACGGGTTCGAATCCCATAAGGCTTCATTTTTACAAAAAAAAATTATCTTTGGGTCTATTGTGAAGGCGAACCCGACCCACTTCGGACCATTATCAATATAGGACCTGTTTGACCCACATTTATGATCCAATATCAAATTACAGACCTGTTTGACCCAGTTAGAATACAATATCATATTTCAGACCCGTTTGGGTTTATGATTCAAATTACAGACCCGTTTGACCCAGTTAAGATCCAATATCATATTTCAAACCTATTTGGATTTATGATTCAATATACAGACCCGTTTGACCCAGTTAGGATCCAATATCAAATTTCAGACTCGTTTGGGTCTTTTGCTCACTAAAATTAGTTTTGCGGATTTCTATGCTATCAAATTAAAACTGTTTGGTCTGTTTTGACACTAAATAATTATGCTAATTATTTATTTTCCTTTTGTTAAGATGAATGAAGACATTGTTTGATCTCTTGATGTTTATTAGATCACCTCATGATGCTATATTTGATCATCTAGTGACATTTGATAAGGTTGATTGTGCATGAAGATATATGATTTCCGTCAAGAAATATGATTTATAAATGTGTTATCATAGCATGGCTATACCATCGACATCGATATCCCGATGTGAGGAGTTTCTCTTGATTTTTACTATTATTATAATAGTATTGACTAGACGATGCATCCATCTTGATTGGACATGTTTTGGGTCACGATTATTTTTTATAAATTTTACGGAAGTCATTCCACAGTAACTGTGTGGTTAGTGAACAATATTTCATGTACAACCACTTAAAATAAAGGAATAAATGTGGGGTTTATAAAGGGGAATTGGATGGAGAATATAACATGTATATAAGCATGCTCATGCGCATTCTTGATATCCAGATGTTTGTGGAAAAATTTGCAGTAAAAAGACAATGAAAGAAAATTGACTTGTATTCTCTCAAAATCGATTACAATTTGGATTTCGATTACAAAAGAGAGGAGAATGATCTGGATTCTCCCCTTTGTTTAAATCTGGGTTCTTCACGGTGGCAATGAGATGCCTCCCTCGAATACTCGCGTCGAGTTTGCTTCTCGTTGACGATCCGACGTCTTGTTTCACTGGAACATGATCTTCTCCTCACGATTTGACGTTGTGGAGAACTCTGAACGAGTTTAAAACTCTATGAAAGAGTTGATTTAACCAAAAATTGGTTATAAGCCAAGGATGAAGAAGATCTTGTTGCCGATCTCCAAAGCTCCAACCGAAGGATAAAGGATCCTCTTTTCGCTGCCAAGAAGTTCCCACAGACCACCCGAACTGAATTGATTTTTAGTTATTTATAGGGGATTAAGGGGTGTAACCACCTCCTTAATTCGCTCCTAAGTGGGGCTAATGGGATGTAACCGCCCCTTAAAATCACTCCTGAGTGGAGTTATGATCCCCTCAGATCGTGGGAAACGGTTTTGGAACCGTTCAGCTCGTGTTTGAACGAGTCAAACGCAGGCCCGCGTTCTGGCATGAATTCTGTGTCCAAGCGCAATGCCTAAAAGCTTGAACGCAGCATCTGGAAGCTCGGACGCAGCGTTTGGAAGCTCATTTGCAGCGATTTAAGAGCTGCGTTTGGCAGCGGATCTGAGCTGCGTTTACAGTAATTTGGAAGCTGCGTTTGGAGCTGGATGTGACCTGCGTTTACAGCGTTTGAAGGCCGCGTTTACAGCGATTTGGAAGCTGCGTTGGCGGCCGAATTTGAGCTGCGTTTGCAGCTTTTGGAGCTGCGTTTGCAACTTTTGGAGCTGCATTTGAGCTGCGTTCGTGGCTATGAACACAGCGCATCTTGATGCTGGTACGCGGGGAGGACTTCCACGTCTTGATTTGAAGAAACTGTCGATTTGTAGTCTCTTTCTATCGAAGTTTTGCAAAGATCGTCATTTTGTAATCTTTACTTTAGCTCTTTGATATGCAAGAGTCGTCAGATTGTAACTCTCGATGTTGATTGTGAAGGCTGTTAAACTAGAGCTCTCATCTGTTGTTGTGAAGGTCGTTTGATTGTAACCTTCAGCGATCTACGTGAAAGTCTTCAAATTGTAGCCTTCTGGAAGTCGTCAGATTGTAACTTCCATCATCGGTGTTTGATGGGGATCAGCTATCTATTATGATTTTTAGACAGCCTACACCAGAGTTATGTATATATGAGCTTAAGGGTCAATCCTGACTTGAAGCCGTATTTCCAGGACAGTTTACGGGAACCCGATTTATATACATGAAAATATTCTTCTCTAATTCAAATAACCCCTAAAATAATAATAATGTGCTTGTGTGCTTTGTGGTAGACCTTGTTCGATATCTACAATTAGTATTTTCTTTTATCACATTTAATTGAGTTTTTATCCTTTCTTTATACCTGTTTTCGTCAAAAGTTGATTTTGTCATGGAATTCATTATATCTTCGGTCGATTACAATAAATTCAAAAGAAATAGTCTTTTTATAAGACCTCTTTTACACAACAAACAGAAAATTACAACTTTTTAGAAACAAACGCAGGATCGTTGTTTGGATCGCTGCTTGCGTGGGATCTTTGCCTGTGCCGGGGGTACGTTAGCCCGTGGACCACCGAATCGCAGATTCTGATTGAATCGTGAGGGGTTTAATGATTCTGACTTCGTTTATCGAAGTGAGAACTTGAAACGATATCTTATCAAGGTAAGATAGTCGTTCTTCTTGAAATCAAGTCAAAGCCTGAATATCAAGGAGTTGCCGGAAGCTCAAGAACTCTGCCCTCTCTGCTCTGAAGTGCTCTGAAGTGCTCCCAATGATCAGCCCCTTCAAAAAATAGCCTTCGGAGGGTATTTATAGCCCCTAGGAACAGTTGGCAGAAAACAAAATCGCGAGACAGCATTTGCTGTCTCGGCTGCCGAGACAGTGTTTGCTGTCTCGGCGGGCGAGACAGTGTTTGCTGTCTCGGCCCGCGAGACAGTAAACACTGTCTCGGAAACAGTAACCGCAGGTAGTTTTTCGTTTTAACTGCATTTCCACGTTTCCAACTCTGTTATTTTGGCAGTTATTAACGTGATTCTCGCCCACGACGTTTCCCACGTTCTTGAACAGTTAATGGACGTGTGTGGCAGTTGTTCAAGGTGGTTTCTGACCATTTCAAAACTGTCTCGCTTGCGAGACAGTAAACACTGTCTCGCACGGCGAAACAGTAAAGACTGTCTCGCACGGCGAGACAGTAAAGGCTGTCTTTTCTTTGATTTTTTGGATGACTTCCTTTTGAACTGTGTTTGGATATCTTTCAGCATTTTTTGACGCCTACAGATACCCCCTCCAAAGTGTTCCAGACGTATTATTTTATAGAGGAGTCTGGGGCACTTTGGATAAGACAGGCCTTATTTGCAATCCCTTCAATACTTGATTGAGTAGATCGTACGGAAGGACCTGTACATGGCTTCAAATCTTGACCTCTTCATCTTTTGGTCTATCCGGTGCTTTGTAGAATAGACAAAATTTTTCCGGTGTCACGTTTATCGCTTGACCGTTGTCGAAGTCTTGACTTAGAGCTGGTGGAGGAATAGTTTATACTCATATACCTTATTGGAGTGTTCGGGAAATAGTTTAACCTCATATACCCGTTGGGAGGTAGCCAGGTTATTCTTAAGAATATTTTGAGTGATATTCTCCAGAAACTTCCTGTTGATGGTAGGGAAACAATTGGGTGTTCTATCTTTCAATCTTTTTTTTGTTGGTAGAGATGAACCCAAAGTCGGAGAGGAAGAATTTTATATTTTATCTCCTGGTCTCTTGTTTGTTGGTAGAGATGAACCCAGAATCGGAGAGGAAGAATTTTATATTCTATCTCCTGGTATCTTGTTTGTTGGTAGAGATGAACCCAGAATCGGAGAGGAAGAATTTTATATCCTATCTCCTAGTGAAAAGGAAACTCAAAGTGGAATTTCCATTAGAGAATCTGGGTTGGCTTGAATAACCCTAACTGTCATAAGGTTTGATTACTCAATTCAAAAGTGAACCTTTCGTTCGCAAAAATGAATCGAAAGGAGATTTTGGCTGTGGTCCTAACTGTAGTAAGGTTTGACCAAGTGGGGGTTTTGAGACGATTCTAACTGTAGGAAGGTTTGATCGCTCGATTTGTGGACCTCTCGTTCATTGAAGGAATCGAGAGGGGATTTGGTCCTAACTGTTTAAAGGTTTGACCAAGATGGGAATTTGAGACGATCCTAACTGTTTAAAGGTTTGATCGTTCAATTTGTGGACCTCTCGTTCATGGAACGAATCGAGAGGGGATTTTGGCTTTGGTCCTAACTGTTTAAAGGTTTGACCAAGATGGGAATTTGAGACGATCCTAACTGTTTAAAGGTTTGATCGTTCAATTTGTGGACCTCTCGTTCATGGAACGAATCGAGAGGGGATTTTGGCTTTGGTCCTAACTGTTTAAAGGTTTGACCAAAATGGGAATTTTGTGAGGGAAGATTGATCTAAAGAGGTGATCGAATCTCATCTCAGCAAAAGAGTATTCGGAAGTCATAGTAGGAGTTTAGTGTTTAGCACTTTGTTCATAATGATCGGGGTTATCCCTAAGAATATTACATTTAACATTCTTCCGGGAACTTCCCGTTACATAAATTATCCACCCCCAGCTTTCTTTGCAAAACTGGGTGTAACGAGGAGTACGTTATCCTCAATCGGATGTTCGGGTTATCCTTAAGAATATAAGATTCTCCAGGAACTTCCCTTTATATAAATCATCCACCCCCAGCCTCCTTTGCGAAACCGGGTTTAACATTGTACTTAGTTGGATAATCGAGAAGCAGTTTATACTCATATGCTCTTTGGAGTGTGGGGAAACAGTTTATACTCGTGCACCCACTGGAGTTGTATGGTCGTCTTTACTCGACTTCTTTCGTCGTTATGACGTCGGAGTCAATTAGGGCTTGGATCTTGTTTTTGAGTCCAAAGCAAATCTCGGTGGGATGAAGAACCCTTCTGTGGTACGCACAGTAGTTTGGATCCGTAATCCTCTTAGCTCCATCCTGATCTTTAATAGGTGGTAGCTCGATTTTGTCATTAGCGAGGAGGTATTCCAATATGGCTGGAGCTTCATCATCTTCGAAAGAATATTCCTTTTGAAACCTCGGATCGAGAGTCGCATTCTCAACGATTGCAGATGTCATTGGTTGGCCTCTCTCAGCTTTCTTTCTTTTAAGAAAGTGCTCAGCTTGTTCACCCCGAGATTTTAACTCCTTCCAAGTTGTGGATGGCACGACCCCCAGAGCTTCCAGGACATAAATTGCTGAGGAACAAACTTTCCATGTTATCCCAGCAATTGATGCTCCCTGGCTTGAGCCGTCGGTACGAATCGAAGGCGGGTCCGTGAATGGTGCCAATGAATGACCGAACCATTAAAGCCTTGTTTCCAGAGATCATGCCCAAATGAGACTTGAAATAAATCAAGTGCTGAATCGGCGAACTCTTCCCCTCAAACGGTGTGAAGTTAATCAGATTGAATTTGGCCGGGTATGGTATTGAATCCCATTCCCTCGGATAAGGACATGGAATACCCGTCTTCTTAACTTCTTGAGCCGTCATCAAAGCATTGATTTTGTCTTCAAGTTTTTGCATTTTCCCGTCATCGTCTTCATTTCTTTCTGAATGATGTCGAGTAAAGATAATTGGACCACCCCCAGTGAGAGGTGCTATTGAACCACCCCCAATATCGTTATTGGGAGGATCCGTTAAACCACCCCCAGCGTTATTGCCATTGGGAGGTGTATCAGCCATAATGACTTCATCCACCTCTGGATCACTGTCATCTACAACATTCCGAGTGTGGTGGCTGGATTCAAATCGCTGATTGGACTCAGGAGGTTGAGGCTGTTGAGTTAACAGTTCTCTCATTTGTTGGATAGCCAACTTCATTTCTGTCTTCACTTCAGCTCTAATTTCTTCACGTTGTTTGGCTAGAGCTTCCTGAAGTATTTGAGTGAACTGATCAGCAGTGATTGTGAATACTTCTCTGATTTGTCCTGTGCTAGACATTGTATCATCAGAAGCGATTGCAGAATAAGTGTCCGAGAATTCATCCTCCGAGGACATTCCTTCTTGCATTCTCTTGTAGTCTCTGCGTCTGATAGCTCCTAATTGGAGTCGAGACATCCTTTGAGCAATTCTTGGATTGACTTTTCCTTTCGGGGAAAAGTCGGGATTTGAGTCACTTGAATGCTGTTTAGACTTTCTTCTATCAGCCACGTTGATGGTGACTTCAGGGAATTCATCATTTTGGACAGCTGCTCTTCTTTTGCGGAAATGTCTCGGCTTAGGTTTCGATAATACAGAGACTTTTCGTGGGATGACTTCTCGTTTGAAACAGTCACATTCTGATAATGCTGTTTTAGTTGCCTTTGAGCGATCCAAGGTTATTTTAGGAGTCACATGTTTAGAACCACCCCCTTGCGGGTGTGGAGTCTTAACGGGCTCCGAATGCTGATTTTGCATAAGTCCAGACTTTGGAATCCAAACTTGGCGGAGTTTCGGTGGTTCTTTGGTCACCGTTTCTTTCCTCCTTTCTCGTCTTTGTTGTAAGAGAGCACGAGCATGAGCTGCGTTTGCACGACGCTTTTGTATACGTTCTTTGAGGGTCGAACGAGCCCTTTTGACGAGTGTCCATTCCTCCGTCGTGAATTGTGCAGAAACGTGAGTAGTTTGTCGTTGCGTTGAACAAACCACTTGTTGTGTCCTCGACTCTAAGTCCGCATAATAACGAACTCCGTCGGTTTATTCAAATGCCTTAGCTATTTAGCGAGCACGGCGCTGACGCTGTCTCTGACGAGCCCTCTTCGTCAGTACCGGTGGGCTTTGATTCGATGACTCTTTAACTAGATAAGAGTCATTGTGAGCAGAGGTGTTGCGAGCAAAATCCTTAGCAACAATCCGGAGAGAGTCTTCATTTTGTGCCTTCTTTGGCATGTAGGTCTTCCTCAATTGTGAGATCCTCTTGTATTTACGAGACAATGAAGATCTTGAAGAGGATGATGAGAGATATTCCTCAAACTTGGTTTGGTTGAATTCATATTCGACCATGGATTCAACCGGGATCTTGATCGGCTGCGACACGACGGTCTCGGCAGCGAAACTGTTGGCTCCCACTGTGGTCGCCAGCTTGTTTGCGTCAAAAGTTGGTTTTGTCATGGAATTCATTATATCTTCAGTCGATTACAACAAATTCAAAAGAAATAGTCTTTTTATAAGACCTCTTTTACACAACAAAATGAAAAATTATAACTCTTGAGAAACAAACGCAGGATCGTTGTTTGGATCGCTGCTTGCGTGGGATCTTTGCCTGTGCCGGGGGTGCGTTAGCCCGTGGACCACCAAATCACAGATTCTGATCGAATCGTGAGGGGTTTATGATTCTGACTTCGTTTATCGAAGTGAGAACTTGAAACGATATCTTATCAAGGTAAGATAGTCGTTCTTCTTGAAATCAAGTCAAAGCCTGAATATCAAGGAGTTGCCAGAAGCTCAAGAACTCTGCTCTCTCTCTGCTCTGGAATGCTCTGAAGTGCTCAAAAATGATCAGCCCCCCTCCAAAATGGCCTTCGGGGGTATTTATAGCCCCTATGAATAGTTGGCGGAAAACAGGCTCGCGAGACAGCATTTGCTCACGTGTCGGCGGTTTATAAAACAGTTTCTGAGCCTTCGAGAACTGTCTCGCTCTGCGAGACAGTAAACACTGTCTCGCTCTGTGAGACAGTGAACATTATCTCGCACGGCGAGACAGTAAGGACTGTCTCGCACGGCGAGACAGTAAAGACTGTCTCGCGTGCGAGACAGTAAAGGCTGTCTTTTCTTTGATTTTTTGGATGACTTCCTTTTGAACTGTGTTTGGATATCTTTCAGCATTTTTTGACGCCTACAATACCTATTACATACACTTACACGCGCACAATTCCTTCATTTTACATGCTTGTTGGGAGTTTTCTGACTCCCCTGTGGTTTGTGCACCCCAGAGTAGGGAACTATTCTTTCTTCGCAGGATCGAAAATATTTTGAGGGGCAAGTCTAGCGACAACGATCACCTTTTAGTCAATCAGTTCTTCAGTTCAGTTGGTTTAGGTAGTCATTTGGTTTAGACTTTTCCTTGAGTCAGATGTGACTTTTTTTCTAGACTATGATGTAAATTTTGGTTTAGGTAGTCATTTGGTTTAGACTTTTCCTTTAGTGAGATGTGACTTTTTTTCTAGACTATGATGTAAATTTTTTTAATTACCCTTTCCTTTTGTGGATAGTTGTGAACTCGTAGTTGGACTCCGTCCTTTTGTAGATTTTTTTCATCTATATATTTCTTTTATTAATTGTCTTAGTTAAATACTTTACGGTGTAGTTTTGGCTTTATATCTATATACAGAATAATCTAGAGGCGTAAATGTGACCAAATGGTTGCATTGCCGAACGAATCACATTCTAAGTTATTAGATTTTGAAATTGGTCCGCGACAATACCCAACGGTATAGTAAAAATAGTACTCTCCATAATGTTTTAACAGTACGGAGGAATAGAATCCTTTTGGACATAAAACAGATCATATGTTTCCTTGACTATTCTCCACTCTTCAAGTCCATTAAAAATGCATGAGCTATGCTTGAAAAAATTTGGTGTACCATATGTGCAAATTTAAATTCCTATATATGAAACTAACCAGAAATAAGAAAAAAATGTTATAAAATACAATTCCATTGTTAAAAAAAAGGAGATCTTATTTATTCACGTATTATAGAAGTTCATATATCCTCCAATACTTTTAACACGTCCGTATTTTCCAAGAACATTACAACTATGTATTTTAAAAACACTCATGCATATTGCAACTTCCACCCCTCCCCTCCCTCCCCTCTCCTCCTCGTACCTCTCCTCACACTCTCTCCTACACTCATGCTGCCCTCTCCTCCCCTCCTCAACACTCTGGCACTGATGCCTGCAACGCTCCGGCCTCTCCTCTCTCCCTTCCCCCCTCTCGCCATCCCTCGCCGCCTTACGATGCTCCTCGCATTTCTTCGCGCACTCTTCTCGCTCCTCCTCGCTCAGCTGGCTCGACCGGCACTGATGCTCGCAACGCTGCA
>NC_033796.1:11392062-11400956 GCF_001876935.1 Asparagus officinalis
TGCCTACCGTAATCTTGGCATTGGTATTGGCATATGCGACGCTGCCGCTTGTCGAACTGGGTCTGGAGCTGGCACTGCTTCTCGCAGAGCTCGACCTCGGGGTCGTCGGCAGAGTGGGCGAGGAGAGAGATGGACGAGATGGAGAGGAAGAGGAAGACTAGGAAGAAGGCTAGGTGTTTGGAGTTGATGGTCATGGCTCTGTTTGGCGTTGTTGAGGGTGGGGAGGAGATGAGGTTTTGGACTCTGGTTATTTGGGAGTTTTGAGAAAAAAATTTAGCGGTTGTAATAATAAGTGGAAACTGAGGGGAGAAGTGGGTTGTGAGAGGTGATGCCACATGGATTTTGGATGCCCTCGTGGCGCCTTACGGTGGCATTCTATATGTTTTAATTTGACACGTACCGATATCGTTCTGCTGAGTTATATTGTAAAAGTTATTTTTTTTATTGTTGTGATTCATCTCAAAAAAAATAAAATAATGAGATTTTTACTTCATTTTTAAAAAATTCCTGCCTTTTTACTATTTTTTATAATAATATTAATCCAAATCTATAGACGCTACACATGACAACAAATATATACATGAAAGCTTTACACATTAGTGCAATTTATCGACGCGAAACTTTATTCGAGACCGCACTTGAAGGCCTGAGATGGTCTGGGGGCCAAATTGTGATTGAGGACCAACCCAAATTGCAAAAAATAGCCAATGGACTCGGCCTATCTCAAGCCCGCTGTGTCTTTGCGACGCTTGCTTTTTTTAAAATGTAGTTTTCGGCCCACAAGCCCGAGCCCTACAATTACAAAAGCGACCGACGACTTTGCTATTTGTTCCGCTTTACACCCAAGTTTGTATTGCTGTTCCAATGATTTGAATCCTCTCGTTCAATAACGATGGTGATATCATTATTTTAAATTACTTTCATTTATTACTTAATGAGTGATTATGATCCGTCTGCAAGAGAAAGATGAAAGTGCATTCAAATACTTTTCTAGTTGGTTAATCCTGAATTTGTACTAAAATAAAGACGCGATGTTAATACAAAATTTAACACATAAATACGATAAATACAAGTATTGGTACATTGTGATACATGCAGGCAGGTACATATACATAATACATTATAAACCTATGCTTAAATATACATGAAAAACGCAGGGCTGCAATAACCTACTAAGAAAATGTGGGCCTAAATTATTAGCTCAGCCTGCTCCTAAACCAATCTACATTAAATCGAACCAAAGCTGGGCCAAAATTTATACATTCCCAGGCTGTGAGCAATAATTTGCCTTTTCTAAAAATATATATATTTTTTAGAGATCAAACTGAAATTCTCAAAATTTTATTTATGCTCACGTGAAATCGTACTAGCTACAAAATACATTGCGTCATAGCATCGTTTTCAGGGCCCCTCTAGCATCACTAGGCTGACATCAACCTCAACTGACTTAAGCTCATGAACAATTGAATTTCTAGTCCTATGAATGAGACTGTGGCCAACAATTTCAATTTTGCAATTTGCAACCCTGCTGGCGCTGCTGTAATAACGCCCGGACCCTGTGCTCTCCTCCTCGTGTGCAATCTGCGAGGAAAAAAAAAGTACCGTGTCCTCAATCTGCAAATTTCCTGACAAATTTCTGACAACTTATTCCACACGCAAGCTCGCATTGAAACTTCGGGCGTGTGCGTTTATGTTTCTTTGTGAGATCAAAACAGTGCAGAGCGTGGGATGGGATTTAATGGATTTGGTTGTAGCTATGCTTGATTCGTTTGAGATGTGCAGCTACCAAATGCATGAAAATTAATGCAGTGCTATAGGTTTACGGTATCCTTGTTGCTATCTAAAGGTTAGATATTGTTGTCCATCAACATACTAGTTTAGTTTCTTATTTTGATTACATTAATTGTTAGTTTCTTTATAGAGGATAATAATGCAGATGATCAGTGGCGCACATGGAAATCGAACTGAGACTCTCACGAGAGAGCGACAGGACTTTGCCATGTAGCCTACTGGGCACCTTCTTCTAATTACACCTATTTAACTTTGGTTGTTGAAAAGTTGAATAGGCTTTTTATCTTTTAATATCAGCTAATTTATTTGCTACTTGTTTATTTAGTGTTTTTACATAAGTTGAGAAGTGACATATGTAAATGTTGTAAGGATTTACATACAATTTATAAAAGTTTAAGGACGCAACTGCATCCCCACACATATACTTAAATGCGTCTATGTAGACAACAAAGAAGAGAAGATAAGAAAATAAGATAGCAAAATTTTGGATAGACTCTGAGTTTCATAATAGCAATTTCATTTCGTACGCATTGGATGATATGTTTGGTTATTAACCATATTGGAATTTTTTTTTTAATTTGACATGTTGACATATTTTAATTAAAATTTCAAATTGTGAAACATACAAATGTTAAATTCAGTACTTCTATATATAAAAATCCTCAAAAATTATATTTTGACATGAAAATAAAAAATAAAATAAAATACTTTACTTGGTTCTAGTTCATTAGTGGATTCAATGAGTCTTTCATCTTAACTAGCAAATATAGCGATCAATTTTTAATTCAACACCTAAGTTTATATTGATTATTTGGATCAATTCAACACCTATTCTAATTGGTAACGTCTGCAAACCTCTCTTTTCTTTTCTGTTTTCTTTTGACCACAAATTCACTAAACTTAAAAAGGATACAATTCATCAGCCCCTCATACAAAAATCAGCGCCAGCTCAATTCCTCGAACGACAAAACAAGTTCACAGTCACAAGGCATGCATCACCTCACGTGTCAGTCCTCAGGCTTTAAAAAAAAAAAAACCCTCACTGACGTAGCTCCATCGTCACCAACGTTAGTTCCGTTACCTGCCATCTCCACACGTGCCTACCCTACACGTAAGCGTGACGCTCACACGCGACCCACGTCGACGCGTCCGAGGTTTGTGACTTATGAAGAGGGTCCGATATTTGCAAATCCGAGCTCAATCTCTCATCACGTCGTAAAGATTTTGTGAAATCGTACGAGCCATGATTCTGTAATCACAGAAGACTTATGTGGATTTTTCGCTATTTTTGGCAATGGCTTGCAAGCTTAAGGTTATCGTACGTTTCTATCTTTGGCTAAGGGAACGAGTCAATGACTGTGAGTTGTGTGTTGTAAGCTCAATCTTGTCGTAGTTGTGTTCATATGATCCTTAACTCTCAGTCATCTAAATGTTAACTTGTACTTGTATTGATTCTTGTGTCATATTTTCAAAAAAAAAAAAAATCATAAAAAAAAGATCATAGAGATCCTGTGGTAATTTCAATGTGAACTTCACATAGGAATGTAGAGTAACAATCTGTTATGTTATGGTAATCCACCATACAAAAAGTCAAAGCCTAGCCACCTTAGCGGCCTAAAGCCCAGCCAAGATCAAATCTATTAACCTGACCGAGTGACGAGTCATCTTTACCGACACGAAGCGCGGGATCGGTCGACCCCTTATAATAAAGGCGACTCCTCAAGGGTCCGCCCGCCTTATAACCAAGACGACTCCTCAAATGATCGGTTCGATCATCTACTCGGCCAGAAGCTCACTCGACTGTTAGGTCGGCAAACCATAGGAACGACCCAGAAACACACCCGTCTCTATTAAGGGGATAAGATCCAACTCAGCTCCCTTCAGATATGCATCAATTGACACTACAGTACTGATCGATCCCATCAAGATCTCAACTCTGACAAATCTTAGGCATAAACAGCTTACTCTGCTCACAAGTCACTTCTCAGATATCACTAAGATATCCTTTCTTGTGCTCGAATGACTTCCCTTCCAATTGTCAGCCGACATCTGTAAAGCAAAGAATAACTAAACAGTCGACCTATCTTCCGCCATGCCTCATCTGTCAAAATCCGAGATATGTTGGAGATATCCTCTCATGTGCTCGAATGACTTCCCTTACAATTACCAACCGACATCTGTAAAACTAAGAATGATTCTGCATCCTGTCTACTCACCCCAACACTGCCCCCCTGTGCGAAGCCAAAGCCAAGGGTTAGAATCTCGAAGGCAAATGACTATAAAAAGGAGGAAGGAGGGTAAGGATGAGAGGTTTCTTTTTTTTTCTACTCCCAACTCAAGTCGTCTTCTTCTTCTTTTTTAAAATCTCGACGAAGAGGCTGAACATTGGTTGAATTCGGGGATCATTCCTTCCCTCTTAATCAACATTTCTATTAATAACTCACAAAGAGTACCCCCTGACAAGGACCTCAATGGTCTCGGGACACTCCCTCAAATCCCACTCAAGCACACAAGCTGACTTGACCGTCGGAGGTACCACGGGGGAAAACTGGCCCCGCCCTCTTACGGGTTTGTTCTTCTTCATACAGGAGGATCAGGAATTCCAGTCCAAGGATCGGGTATAAAGTCGGAGGAGGAGTCGGCCCCATCTCTCATCCTCTCATTCTTGATCATCCACGGACAGCTCTCATCGACTGTGTGGTATCAGACATCAAAACAGTCCTATCAGAACCTTTAGCACTGTGCATGGAAGTTCTCGGCCATACTCTTTTACAAGCAGGAGGGTAGTTTTGTCATTTACTGTACCCCCTTGCGTGGCTATCAGAACCCCGCACAATGTAGGGTTCTGATATGTTTGTTACTTAGGAATGTATACATGGTCCTATGGTGGGAGCAATTATACGTATAGTTCCACAGACCAAATTTATGATTATGCTTTCTACACACAAAAATAGCCTAGCTAATGTAGGAAGAACACAACGAAAAGAGGAGTTCTAATTTTGCAAAACATGATAAAGACGCTTTTTAATATGAATTGAATGAAAATACAAATTCAACATATACCGTGACTGAATTTTAACTAATTCCCGGAAATCACAAAAGAATCACACTAGTATAGCACTAATTGCTCAAATTTGTTTCATATAAATTGTAAGTCAAAAAGCCAACTAATTTAAGGCTTCGGGGAAAAAGTAAACGAATATTCATTTAGTTTCTTTTTGATTCGACACATGTTCAACCTATCAATTGCGATATGTACACATATTGTTTATATAAATTATGATGGTTCAGATGTGTTTTAGTTAGTGAGATACCAACTTAGTGATTGAGCGTTACACTAATTAAGCTTAATGTTATTTATAACTATGGGTTATCTTAATCAACAACTGAATATGTGTCAACTCACCAACGTATCAGTTATATACACTCGACGATTCCATGATCCCTGAATTGGAAATTTTCTAGGAGCTTGTTTTATCCAAACAGGAGATGAGATTGACTGATATAAAGCAAAGATACTCCTGCTATCATCTCGTAGAATACCAAGTTCAGGCCCTGCAGAACCCAACAAGAACTGAAGGGAACATCAGCTGAACCAAAAGAAACTTTAAACAACTACTAAATGTGTGTAAAATATTCCTTAATTCTTAATAATTATGAGATTTCAACTTTTACTCAGAGAGACCGTACAACTTGGGGGAGCAGAGGCTGAGGAGGCCTGCTCTCTTCTCTCTGCCCAAAGTGCTAAAAAAAAAAAGGCAAAACCATCAAATCTCTGCCCGTCTCTCTCTCTAGAGACCTGCGACTATACAGTTAAAGAAAGAAGCAAGTCTATGTTATTAAATGGTCGGTGGTAAAAATACAAATTTACAGGAAAAGGTAACACTGTAAAAATTGATTTGTGTTTGTGTTTTTGTCTCCAACGGCATCTGCTTCTTGCTGATGACGTTTCAAGTTAATGTTGTGTGGGCCCGACATTTACGATGGCCATGTTTGTGAACAAAGATCAACTAACTGTAACTGTACTCGGTGTTAAATTTTAGGGTGTGTTTGGTAACTTCACACTAAACCGGTTAAAAATTTTAATCGGATTAGAATAGAAATAGGTTGGTGGTGGTCCAGATATATATTAGTTAAGGGGCTCCTTTTGAAATAAAAAAAAATAGTCTAGTATTATATAAGTTTTTACCAAACACATTTTAAATCATTAAACAACTTAACTTTACTAGCCCAGTTAATAGGCAAGTTGCTAAACAAGCCTTAAATGACTTGGTTATCTTTGAATGATTATCTCATTTTTTTCCCCTCCCTATGTATTTCTTAGTAGGATAATCTCATTCAACCTTATTCTTCTTCACCATTAAAGAAATGCTTTGCTTTGCTGAAATGTATTAAGTCTTTTATTATACTTAACCACAAATAATCCTATTGCTAGAGGTGTAGACAAGAATCTATAATACAAAAGATTATCGGTAGCGCCCAATACAACAGAAAGTTTAGTATACTATTTTGATTGTACAGCGTACAATTAAAACATACTGTTGTTTCTGGCAAAGTTTTGTGTGGTTTTACCAAGAAATACGAATACATAAATAACCGAGCGGGTATACTGCGCGGGTGTGCGTGAAAGAACAGCATGCACTGTTTCATGATGACGTGTCATGTTCGCCCTTGATGTGGGCCCTACAACCCAGCAAATGGGGGATTGCCACGTCGGAGGACAACAGGGGATGGTTGAGGGGAGGAGGCCACGGCAAACAGGGAGACAAAGGAACAGGGACACGGATGCCCTTTTTGCTGTACCCCTGCCTCCGTTTTGTGCTCTCCTTTCTCTTTTTAAGTGTTTTACAAAATTTTTGTTATTTGTGATTTCTAATTTTCTATTTTTAAATTTATATTTGGACCAGATCTGCTACTTTTTTGGGCAGGAGATGCTAAATAAAGTATCTAGGTAAGCGGTGTCATGGTTAATTAGTAATGATTATTTAATGAATGTGCAGAGATATAAATATATAATTAATGATGTGATTAATATGTCTCACTGTTTAACATTTTACTCTTAAGGTAAAATAATGGAACAAGATCAAATAGGGAAAGTCTGTCCTGAGCTTTGCTGGTAAGCATGCTGGACTGGGGTGATTTAGAGAATTTTCTTACATATATAAATTCTTACTCCTATTCATTTTATGTGTACAGATCACCATTGTATGATAAAATAAGGAGATCTACTTACCTAAACTTTTACATTCAAAATTTGGATTGCTTTTCTTTACTACACTTCAGAAATCTATGGTAGCATTTGGATACCATGATGTTTTTAGTGTTTCCATGTTGTTTTTACCAAAAACAAAACACTATATATTTAAAAACTATGGTGTTTTTGTTAGGGTACAATATCAAAAACTAAAAACATAATACTTAGTTCAAAACACCGAAAATGTGTTTTAAGTTTTGTGTTTTGAGATTCAAGGGTGTTAATATAATGTCTAATATAGTGTATTAATAATAATATATTCATTGCATAATATTATATTATATTATTTAATATATTACATCATAACATTAGTTTTCAAATATATAAATACTATATTCAATACAATTAATTAATTATTATTATAATATTATAAGTAATATATTACAATAATTATATTTTAAATCTTATTATATATTATATTAATAGTAAATAATATTAAATTAAATATAAATATAAAAGTGGCATAAAAATATATTATATTAGTTACATAACATTATATAATGTAATATAATATAATTTAAATATTAATAGTAAATATTAACAAATTAAATATATTAATAAAAGTATAATAATATAATAATAATATATTATGTTTGTTACATAAAATAATATAATATAATATTAAATTATATTATATTATTTAACATAGTACATTATTATATTTGTTTCCTAGTATATCAATACTATGTCTAACACCATTAATTAATAATTCATATAATAATATAATTAGTATAATATAATAATTATAGGTTAAATATTATTATATATATTTCATATTAAAATAATAGTAAATAATAATAAAAGAAAATCTATTGATAAAATAATAGATAACAATTTATTATTAATAAATAATCCTATAGTAATGATATAATATTGAATTATATAACAAAAATTATTCTATTATCTTATTTAATTAATAAAACATATCATTATGTATGAATAATATATTATATGATATATTTAAAAAATTTAACATGTTATAAAATAATGTTATCCAATAATAAAATAATAACTCATCTAAGAATAAAAGATTAAATATTACATTATATATATATTCAATATATTCACAATATATTATATAATATATAATAATATATTACATTAAAAAATAATAACAAAATGATTATATATTATAAGTAATACATATACTATAAAAAATGTTAATATAATAATAATAATAACAATATCATAATATAATAATATTATATTATATTATATTATAAAAAGATAATGTTAATACATTATTATTAATAAAAGGTAACATATTGAAAAAATAAAATATTTATATTAAAAATTATTAAATATATTAATATTTGAAAAATAATACTTAAGTATTATAATATAATATATATTACAAATATGTACAGTACATAGCATTGTACTATATTTGTTATATATAATATTATAACTTGTTAATTATATGTATAGTATTATAATATATTAATTGAAATAGATTATGTTATTATTAGTATTTAATATATTAAGAGTATGTTTAATATTAATGTTATCAAACTATTGTTGACCAAAAATACTTACTAAAGTGTTTTGAAAATACTTTTGGAGGAAAACACCACACAAAAAATCACCATAGTATCCAAACATGCTATATATATATATTGTTCATAAACATTGTTGCCTTTGCATTAAAATTCTGAAGTTATGAGGATGGAACACTTTACTTCAACTAATATTTATCACACCTGTTATTTTGTTTAAAAATTAAGATAATCTTTTATAATTTTAGCGAAAAACTATATGCATAACATATGGAAACTTTTTTTTTTAAATATAGTTTGACAAGGCCTGTGATTGATTAAAGTTACATCTTGAATTTTTTCTCACGCCAAAT